>NW_010303712.1:48174-57729 GCF_000700745.2 Antrostomus carolinensis
CTCTTCCGAAAGGATTAGGCTGATTTCCTACCAATTTACGTGCTGATTGAGGGTGGATCTGTGAAAAGAAGCTGGGAAGGTAGAAACGCCCAAGGGCTTATAGAGTAGGAGATGTGATCCAGGAGATGCTTTCTGTGCTGGTAGCTGGCAGGCCAGGACAAATCCCTTCAGCATTCCTGACTACACAGGTGGGTGTTGAATGGCCCAGGAAAGCTGTGAGGAGTGGGATACATCACTCCTGATGAGAAGCATCATGTCAAGAAACTGGATGTCAGCAGTGACCCCAGTGCTCTTATTTGGGGCTGGCTCTGGTAGGAGAGGGTTGTATGACCCCTTTCCTCACTGTTGGCTGCTGAGACCTTGAAGAAAGGCCACGTGGCCAGCTCTGCACTGCCCTTGCTTTGCACACAGAGCAGCAATTCATCCATCGGTGCAGCAGCTTTACAGCAAAGACCGTACAGACGGGGGTTAATGCACTAAGATAGTGGAACTTCATCTGGTCCCACTTTCAAGCAAATGAAGGACTTTGCTGCTCTGTGGATACCACATCCCACCACACACACATCAACCCTCCAGTGCCCCTACAAGTTTCTCAGCTGCTGTGTTTCTTTCCTTGTTAAAATTAAAACACCCAGACTTACATGTTTCAAAGCCCTTTCCTGTGCTTGCATTTCCCAAGCTACCTATCCCTGCACTTTCATTCACCCAGCAAGGATTTGTTCAGGAGCAGGGGCCTCTGCTTTGCTGTTGACAGCAGGAGGAGTGAGCTGCTAAATGTCTGGAGGACAGGAGTGTGCTGAGAATAATCAATATTTTATGATACCTTTGCAGGCAGGCAGGTCAAGGAGGTTTCCAGCCCAGAGGGAGCTGCACTGCCTGACCTGCAGCTCCTAGCAAATGGAGATGCCACATTCAGAAACAATCAAACACTGCAGGACTTTGGCAAAAGGGAGTCAAACACTCCCATCACCTGCTGCACAGCACTGGCTTCCTCCAGGATTGGTGAATGAATGGGAAAGATGTTTCTCCCTGCAATAGTGGGACCTGCTTTGGTTTCATGCAGCACCAGTAAAAGGAGCTCCCTCTTCCTGCGTGGGAAGCCTGCTGGGCTTCTGCCAGCCAGACCCTGCATCCCTTCCCTAAGGTCAGCAGGGACATTTCCCAGCATGGCTTTGATGGTTTCTTCACTGTTTGGGGACACCAGGGTATGGCTCAGGCTCAACACTTTTGCCACTGTAGCTGTGGGGCAAATGCCTGTGTCCTGTTCCAGCCAAGGGACTGGTTCCCCAGGGCTTGTGCCTTGCCAGCTCCAGCATCCAAAAAGACATGAACTCACCTCCCTTCAGTGGGTGCATGAAACTCGTAGGAACTGAGTGTCTTTGGGACCTCATCGCTCTGCCAGGCTGGGGAGAAACCAGCTGCTGGATTGAGGAGCTGCTGGGGTGGACATGCAGGCACAGACAGCAGCTGTGTCATTCTTCCTCAGAACAACCACCTCACCCTGAGGATATGGCATGAAGGGGGTTTTTTTGTATTCCTGAGCTTAGGTACCACGTTGCCTCTTTCACTGCAAGGACAGCCTGACCGGTCAGCTCTGCTCTCTAACTAGAAGCAGCACCTAATGTAGCCACATATTTTGGGGCAGGAGGACATCCAGTGACCCCCTGCGACCCAGGGCTCATGGGGCACAGCTCCCACACCACTTCTCTCCTCTCTAGCCAGACCCTCTTAGCCAGGTACAGAGCTGCCATCACCCTACCAAGTGTATTTGCTGCTTTGCACTCCATCCCAATTTACATGTGATTAATTGAAACCTCTTGTTGCTATGGGACTGACATCTCCCTGCCTCACCTTGACTTTCAGCTCTTTTTTTTGTTTGTTTTGTTTTTCCAGGTAACTGCTCTTTGTTCTTTTCTTTCTGAGATGTGATAAAAAAGCTGGGACTGGGGAGGGAGGTGGGAAGGGGGAGCTGGAGGTTGTAATAGGAAATAATGGACTTCTGTAAATACAGAGACAGCTTTTTCGTATGGTACAGCAGAAATAATCTGCTTTTGGTGGATCAGGAACCACGCAATCGGAGTGTGGCTGCTGGGGTGGCTTCCCAGAAGGGAAGCAGCAGAAGGGACAGGGCTGGGGAGGGCCAGAGGGTGCATATTAGTCCATCCCTCTTCTCACATGCTCTGCTGCATCCCCAGACATCTGAGCCGGGCAGCCTGAGCGTGCCATAATGTGAAGAGCCAGCATTTGGCACTAGCCAGTCTCAAATTAAAGCTGCAAATCAAACCCCACATTTGCTGTTGTGGTGGTCACGCACTTGTCGCATGGTATTATTATTATTATCTGTCCTGGAAACAGCACCATAAATAGCAGCAGGGCTTAACACATGCCTTCACCGCCCCAAACTGCTTCCCGTGAGGCAGACCCTTCCTTTGCCACAGGAGAGCATAGGAAGGAATCTCCTGAGGAGCAGCATTCCCTGGGAACTGGGGCTGTGGTCTCCAGGATGTGTCCCAGGGCTCTAGGGAGCCAGGGTTGGCCCCGGGACGGGACTCGTGCAGGGTGGCTGCTGTCTTAGTGTGGTGGCCGAGCTAAAAGCAGCAGCAGGGACCAGTTGAGCTTCCTTTGGGTTAGTAAAGCTCCTGTTGGTCTCGGTGCTGGAGGAGAGGGCCCAGAGTTCATCTGTATTGTCTCTGATGGCAGAGGCAGAGCAGGGACAGCTCCTCTGTGCCAGAGATGCTCATCAGAAACATGATAACCCCTGCCCGGGGGAGATCGTTATTCTAACATCCTCTGTCTTTACTCAAGGACAGTTATCTTTTTTTTAAAAAAGTTATTAACATGGAATTATCGATACCCATATTCTTGTTTCTTATACCTCCTAGCAGGGTTCAAAGCAGATAGATTTCCAAAGACACATAATTGATTCAGTACAAACGAGAGCAGAATGATATTCAACATCGAGTCAGAGTATGAATCAGCGCTATCCAAGGCACAGGATGTAAAGAGGATGCAGGTACCAGCAGCTTCAGAGGAGCAGTTCAGGGGCATGGGGGGATGTGTGGCTCTGCCATATGTTCAGGAGACCAGCAGCCACAGGAAAAGGAGGCTGAATTCAGAACAAACTGATTTATCAGATGCACCTGGCATGAAACAACCTGAAACCCAGCGTGGAGCCAGTTCAGCGAATAAAAGGTCAGAGGGGAAGGCTGGAATTGCCACTCTGAATTCCTGAATAGTAGAAGCCACAGGACTTCGTTATCTCTTTCAGCAAGGCATCCAGGCTTAGCTGAAGTTTTTCCAGTGCTAGAGGATCCAACCTAAATCTTGATAAATTGCTGCAATGGACAATTATCCTCATTCTTAAAAAACAAACCCAAAAGAACACAACAAAAAACCCCAGTCTATTCTGAGTCAAATTTATCCAGCTTCATCCTTCAGTAATTGGATATAATCTCTTTGATTCCTAGGTTGAAGAACCTCTTCTGGTCAAGCTGCTGTTCCCTGTAACACAGATATGGATGGTTTTGTTGTTGGCTGAGTCCATGGTGTTGCCTCCTATCGCTGGCTCTGCTTGAAGGTGAGAGAAGAGAGAATCGGGCTCGTTGTCACCGCTGAGTGCTGCACCTCTCACACAGGGATCTCAAACCACTTTAAAATGAGAAAATGGTTTTGCTTTGCAACAATGGAAATAAAATAAAAGCCAGTAAAGACCAAGACTGTTTTCCAGAAAAGGATTCAGTGACTTTTTGGAGCGGTCAGTGCCTGCCCTTTCCTTTGCGGTCAGCTGAGACCAGAGCGCTCAGCCTTGGGAGAGCCAAGCTCATCAGCCACGTGACCAGATTCCAGTACTACTATTAAAAGCTCAAAAACCCAGAGTCAGCCCCTCCCCTGAGTCTAAAGATTAAAAAAAATAATAATAATCAGATTCTCTGCTTGCTGTCTGGATTTTTGAACTTCTGTTCTTCATATTTTCAACCACAAAAATCTAGAAACCTCATGTTTTAATGGAAGGGAAGACTTGTAATCTGATAACATAACCCTGGGGGCTGTGTGTAAAACAAGAAGGCTCGCAAGAACTGGCCACTCCAAAAGCTTACAAAGCACATCCAGAGCAAAACTGGGAATAAAATGTGACCCCTGTTCTCTGTATGTATTCATCATGACATGTTTATTTCTTTTTTTAACTTGCTGGCATCTTTCAAACTGCCACAGCCCCGCCTGTCCCTTCTTCATGGGAAGGATGAAGGATGTTTTGTTGGAAGAAATCCCTGATGAAGCCTTTGGATGCTTGGGTACACCTCACCAAAGGCAATGTGCAGTGCACACAGGTCTGACAGAGATGTCCTGGCTACAAGGAACGATCTCAGCACACAAAGAAAACAACAATCTGGACTGGAGGGTAAGGAGATTATAAGGATTAAACAAGATGGAGAGAGATGTTTACAATTATTATTAGCTTCAAAATCTGCCCAACCAGAGCAGTGAGGCACTGCCCATCTGTTGTTCTACGTCTACGTGGCCTCGATGGTTTTGTTCCTGTCTGCGCCTTAAATTTGATGTTCTGGTACAACTTGAACATAAAGCAACACCAGGAATAGCAAAATCTGAGACTGATGGTGCGGTGCTGGAGATATTGAAGCTGGCTGGGTGGAAGCAGCTGGGTAAGAAGGGCCCTGCTAAAAAAACTTGGAGAGAGAAAAACAGCATCTTAATGGCAGTACTGTGACAAGAGAGAGGACAGAGCACTGCTGGGCAGAGACAAAAGGCAACACAGAGTTTTCTTAAGGAAAAACTGAGAAATGGTTATAATTAAGAACACATTAAACTGAGCTGAGTGGTAATATTACATGAGGCGGTCGTGGCTTTTCACACAGTTCAAATTAACTCCCTTGGCATTTGCGTTACAAATTCCCTTATCCGTGTCTGCTCTAACCTGACAGAGAAATGTTGCTCAGGGCTGCCACACTGGCAAAGGACGTGAGATGAGGGGGGTGGAGAATCTGCCAGGAGCTTGCTTTAGGGGATGGGAAGAGGATGAAACTTTTTTCAAAGGAAATACATAAAAATCAAGGGATGGATTTTGCAGGCTCTTTCCTAAGACATCCTCATTCAGCAGTAGGGCTATTTTCTAAGGGAAGATTTGCTTCTGCAAGGGAAGGATGCTGGACCCAGTGCTGTCTTGGAGGGTTGTACGTGTGGAGGTGTGCGTATGTGCAGGGGGGGGCTGTATTTAAACCATTCCTGAGACGCAAATTCATCGCTGTTTTTCAAGTTGTGATATTCCACTCTTTCAAAACACATCAACACATCCAGGTGCGTGCAGGGTGTCTTCACCTCCCTAAGGCATGTGGCCACCCCATCAGGGTGCCAGACCCTAATGATTAATCCCCACAGGAATGACACTTAACAGTGACAGCCAGCCTTTGGTGGAGGAGAGCATGGACAGCCCAAAATCCCAGCAGTCTGGGATGTACCTACAAACATTCTTCACCCTTTGGGTTGAACAGGAAGAAATATTTCCACTGGAAAGGATGAGGGACTTTCAGAGCCTGGATGGTTTTTCTGGATGCTTTTTTCTTTTTTTAAGCAAGGCAGTTCAAAGAGTTGTCTCAAGATGGAATTTTTTGTTTTGCTTTGTTCCTGGTGAATAATTCAAAAGGTTTAAAAAGCTTAAATAGCCCTAAGAAAAGACTGTTCTGAAATAACTGTTGTCTTTTTTCATTCTCCCAAAAGTCACTGAAAACCTGAGTGAACCTGGATTGCATTTGGGAATTGGTTTGATGTTTGGGCTCAGTCTGACCTGGAAACCTGTTCCTGGTGCATTTGTAACCGCAGCCTTGACAGGTGGAAGCAAAATGAGCAGTTCCAGTGACTCAAGATCACCGTGCAGGTAAGGGGCAGAGCTGGAAAGATATCCCCTGTCTTCTATTCCCCCCTCTCTGCTGAGCCCTTTCTGTCTTTTATCAAATAATCACGAAGGTTGTTTCCCTGGCAAGGCAATAATCAGCCTCACTGCTGATTGCGGTGAGTTTTCACCACCCGGTAGGACCAGGGAAGAGAGATGCTTTCAGCTGTAAATCAGCACAGCATCGCTTTCCCTTCCAGGGAACCCCGCTGATTTATGTTGGCCTCACAGAGGTCCCCAGCAGACATGTGCTGGTGGATTAAAATCAGGCTGTCAGGTGCCCCTGTCCTGCTGATGGATGTGACCACCCAGAGGCAGGGACATTTCATTTATGGCAGTTCAGGAGCTGTTGCACAAAGGGATGCAGGGGGTTTGCCAGGATGATAGTGACTAGCAGAGGGACAGGGCTGGTGCACTGGCAGCTCTGGGGGCCCGCTTTTAACCCGCTGCCACAAGCCAGTGAGAGCCCAAGTCACATTGTGCAGCCTTTAATCTCACAAAACTCCTGCAGGCTGAAGAGGAAGCACCTGATGCTGGGAGAGCGCCCCAGGATGTTCTCCCCAGTGCAGGCAGGGTTGATGGGAGCGCTGGGCTTTTTCTTTGACAGAAGAATAGACAGAGCTGAACTGTAATCCCAGCAAGCAGAAGCCAGAAGTGCATCAGAGAATGAGACATAAACACCCTCCCAGGATAAGAAGCAGCGTGGTTTAGATTTGATAGTGGGCACAAACAAGTTGTGACGGATGGAGTCTGTTTTCCAGGAAAGCCCTGCATCATCCCTTCTCCCCTCTTCCTCTGCAGATCCCCTGATCCATTTGTTTTTGAAGAGGTTGGGATATTGGATCAGGGCCTCAGAAACAGCAGTTTAAGGGATCAAATTGTCAGCACATGGATGCAAAATCCTGGAGAATTTATCTCAGTTTTAACTGAATTAAACTCTGGAGTCTTCCTAGGAGCAAGTAACCTTTCCTGCTCAGGGTACAGAGAAGTGCAGCAAGTTACACAGGGGTCTGAGGAGGGTTTAGGAAGGAGCATCTGCTGAAGCTGTAAGGGGCATCCTGATATTACAAAGTTTATTTTCTTAAATCAAGTTGAAAATTTACAGCAACTTCCCCCAAGTTATGGAAATAAATACTCAGTTATGCTCAGAAAAGAAACATTTACTTAAGGTCAGCCACAACTATTCACACGGGATGTGCACATGACATAGTAAACCTCATACTGAAATAAAACCTCCAGCCCCTCTCCCATATCTTGACTGCACAGGATCCCATTTTGATGCTGAATTGCTTTGAAATTGTTCTATCAAAAACTTCCGTGACATCAATATGCTCCAGCAAAATGTTTCAATCTTGGTGAAACAGCATTTCCCACTGGAAACCTCTTTAGTGTAAATATTTCCTTGTCTCTGCTGATGCTTCCTGGGTTCATGCCCTGCTTCCAGCATTGTTCTCTTCTGTGACCGGCATGTGACAAGGCTTAAATAAGTAATGATTTCTAAAGTGCTTTGATATCCTCAGATAAAAGATGCACCAGAACACTGTGCATTACAGTACTGTGATTTCTTTCCCCATTTCTTCAAAACGCATTAAATGTGTGGGCACTCTAGTTATTTCCTCCAACCGTTGATATTTTACCCTGATGTATTTTTATCTTTGCTGTATTTTATAACTTATGCTGGTATCAATCTGAAAGCTTCAGCACTGTCAGTAAAACTAATCCAGTTTAACACAAGCCTAAGAGGAGGTCTGAATTCCTTGTGATAAAAAGCAGAATTAACCTAAATAAATGCGTAAACTTCTCAAAGAGCACCTGGTCCCACTGTCCTTACACTGGGAAAATTAATTAAAATCAACAGGAGCTAACTTCCACTCTCAGCTACATCTTTGGCGCATGCCAGGAGAATTTGTACCCTGTAGTTTAGCCTCTTAAAAGCTTTGAACCTGGTGAAGTCACTGGAGGAGTCACATGAGGAATAACTCTACCTCTCCACCTGCATGAAAGCTGAGCAATCTTTTTGGTGAATAATAAATTCACCATGAAATCAGACATTTCCTGGGGAACTAAACTATTCATGAATTAGATGTTCATTTGGCAAATTACTTTGGCCAAACAAACTGCAAAGAACAGGAAGTGTGAGGAGGTGGAGGAAGGGTCCTGGCTGCAGGCACAGAGCTGGGGTACACCTTGTCACTTTGGTCAATGCTCAGTGCCTAGCCTGGGTGCAAAGGCAACAGAAGACAGAGACCATCCGAGGAGCATTCATCATCTCCAGAGGGGGAACCAAACCTTAACTACAGAGGGAGAGCAGATAATTAGCTCCAACCAGACATCTAATTCCCAGACAGCGAAAACGAGCCGGATCCTTCTGCGATGGCTACAGACACTGCTGCCGCTTGGTACTTTTTGAGCCAAGGTCTCTGAGTGCTTTATGCCAGCTCTGATCTTTGCAGCAGATCAACATCTGCAGGGGTTGGATGGGCTGCAGCTGGTGCTGGGAGCTGGGTGGCCCCTTCTGCCCCATGTGTTGGTGGCTTGTGCAGGTGATGGGGCTTATCCCAAACACCATGATGCCAAAGCAGCCCCCTGTGCCCAGGCAGCATCTCAGCCCTGGGGACCAGCATCCTTTCCCAGCTCCCACTTGCCCTCCCTGGGGCTGTACTCAATCCCCCAGCACTTCAGCTGCCATCTGCCAAAAACTGGAAGAGCTCACACGGGGCTGTCCCCTGGGAGGATGCGGTGTGCGGGAGCAGACGTGACCCTGGAGATGCAGCCATGTGGATAGGAAGGGACCACTCCAGCTTCTCCTGAGACCATGGACAAGATGGAACTGGAAGGGCTGCCCAGGATATCTGCTCCCCCAGCCGCTGCCCACCAGGTCAGGGTTGTTCCCCAGGGTCTGAGGGCACATTCAGCTCTGGGCTGTGCTGTGCCACCCAAAGGAAGGAGGGGACAATGTGCTGGGTGTGCAAACTCATCTTTGCAGAGGGAAGAAAAGCGAATGGCAGGGGAACAAACCACAAACACATGCTGGGAATAAGCACAGCTTCCCATTTCCCTGGACAACAAAAACACTGATGTGGATTTTCCATCCCTCATCCCTCCCACAACACTCAGCTCCCCAGCTCGGCTTCCTCCCCAGTCACGGGAGCCTTTCTTCCCTCCAAAAAGGGGATATGTCTCAGTGACGGGGTGTACAAGGCACCTACTGCCTCCCCCAGCAGCAGAGCAGGGAGGGAGGCTGCTTTTCTCATCAGCTCCTTCTTCATTTACAGTTTACTGTCAGGGTAAAGCACCAGAGCTTCTCCAGTGTCAGATTTTCTGAAGACTGGCCATAGAGAGCAGCTAGGCTGTGGGATTTCCTGTGCAGGACATCGTTCAGACCAAAAACTATGCACAGCTCCAAAAAAAGAGTGAGGTTTACTTCTTGATACCCAAGAGTCTGCAGTGCTGGGTTAATTAACATATGAAATTTGGTAAAAGACATTAAGTCTTACGCTTTCAGGTTTAAACCAGCTTCTAATTACTAGGGATTAGGAGATTTCCCGAACCAATCTCTGTAGCATCTGGCACTGAGCATCCCTGGAAGCAAGATCCTGCGCAGGTGGTGGGTGTGCTGGAGCAGTGCTGGCAGCCCCAGCTCCACAGCT
>NW_010303712.1:58005-60846 GCF_000700745.2 Antrostomus carolinensis
GTAGCCGTCAGCTTGATTTTATCGGTGATGGAGGCGAAAGCAGCCAGGCTATGGAGATGTGAGAATAGCTCGAGAACATGATACTAAAGAGGTCACAAAAAATAGAAAATTCAGGAGAGCATGTAAGGATTGTGGTAGCAGTGGGCTTGGTAATTAGTGTGTTAATTTGGCATCAGTAGGGTGAGCTCACCTGCTGCCCCTCTGGGTTGTGGGGGGCTGTAAGGGAGGTGAGAGCAGCTGGGGCTTTGCTCTCTGTGTCTGGGCACGGTTGTACGGAGCAGGGCGAGGAGCAGCATGAGCCAGACTGGGGATCTGGGAGGAGCAGATTGAATATCCCTCACTCTGAAAGATCAGGCCATCGGTTCTGGCCTGGATGCAGCTCCAGGCTTCTTAAAGATGTTTAAAAACCTTACTTTTGGGTGGCAAAAACTTCAGGACAGAAGCACAGCCCCATGCTGTGTTTAACAGCACCCGTTTGGCTGCTCTTAAATTGGTGTTTCATGTTAGATTTTGTTTCCTGTCTCCAGCCTGGTGCTGCTTCCCGACCGGCGCTGATCCTGGGCATTGAAGGCATGTTGGGTGATGCTGGAGCTGGTCCCATCTGCAGCCCATGGAGAGCCCTTTGCACGGGTGACACCACGACTGCTGTGACCCATCTCCTGTGACCTTGTGGAGCACGTACACTCGCTGCAACCAACAGCGCTTCCCAGCCAAATACCGGTACAGTCACATACTTATTTCTGCAGTACTTGCTACTATGCATATTTATAATGCCTTTTCTCCATAGATCCCAAAGCATGTTAATTGACTCATTAATGAAGTGTTAATGACTGTGGTAATTTAAGTCCTAAGCACATCTATAAATTAGAAGTTTTATTGATGGGGTAAAGTGACATTTTGAAGTCTGGGTTGGTTACAGCTCAGCCTGGTGGCAGTGGGGTGAGTTAAGGTGATTCTCTGAGCCGGGGAGTGGCTCAGCCTTTTCTGCAAAGCCCCAAGAGGCTGCACGGCCGTGGGAGGACTAAGAGGAGTTTTGTCATCCTGGAGACAGAGTACATCCCCCTCGCCAGTTACTCGCTTAATCAGGGCAACTCGCAGCGTTATGGCCAACAAACGTCAATGAGAGCACATTTGTAGTTGCTGGTGTTATTTTCTCTGTAATGAAATGTCAAAGGAAGGGAAAACAGCAGCAAATGTCAGCAATTGGTCTTTTATCACATAGATGGTTAGACACAGGCCTTCCCAGTAAAGATGCCAATTTATTAGGAAGCAAACCTCAGATGGATTTGATGGAGTGGAAGGAGCTCAGATTTCCATTAGTGATCACCTTTTAACCAGCCCCAGATATGCTAATTCGCTGTAAACGCACTTTGCTATGAATATGAAGACAGTAGAGTCAATGAGTAAAGCCTTGGGAGCAGGCACTGTCCCTGGCTGGGGGAGCAGCACGGCTTTGATGACGTGATTAATCAAAGCAGGGAGCAAACAAACACCCACCCTCGCAGTAAAACATGACTGTCACCGAATTTATATCTGGGGTTGTGTGTGTGCATTATAAAGAATGCTCCAAAGAAATCAGGGTGGCCCCACCAGCTGGGAAAACACATTGGTGTTACCAAAAAATGCCAGAGTTTCACTGAAAAGCTGCATTAATTTGACTGTGATCACAGTGGACGCACACCCTGTGGCGGGGAGGATTTATTTGTATTTCCCGGACAGAAGAGCTGATGCTGGATGTTAGAAACAGTGGAGAGGAGCAACCCCACTGCTGCAATACTGGAGACACAAACTTGAGCGTTTCAGTGACGCTGCAAAGCTGAAAATAACCTTGAGAGAGAGAGTACGTGTGGGAAGAGCCAGCAAGCTCGTCAGGAGAGACGACAATTAACAGGGAGATGGATGGATGGTGATGGGCTGAGCGTGGCCGGGCTGGGGAGGTCAGGCACGCGGTGCTCGCAGCGAGTGAGGAAGCGAGAAGGTTGCCAAAAAGTCGCTGTTGTGCCGTGCTCAGCACTCAGACTTAAATAAATAGATTTGACTTTCCTTGCCCAGCCCGCTGTACCCGTCCACCCATGGGCTTCTCTTGCAGGGAGGAAAGCCCAGGCTGCCCAGCGCTGTAGCAGGGAGATGGATGTGGAGCTGTGATTTTGAGCTGCCTGATGCTCTGCCTTCCTGGGGGGAGATGACACTAGGAGTTTTTTACCATTACAGGGATATTTTAAACTCAAATGATGACTTTCAGGGAGGCTAGCTCAGATGGCACAGCCACATTCAGGACCTTGATTTGGTAACTCCTCTCTCCCAAGCTGCTGTCATGGTCCTTCACTCTCCAACTTGAGTGGTGACACTTGAAGAATCCCAGAATTGCTGAGACTGGAAAAGCCCTTTAAGCTCATTGAGTCCAATCATGAACCCAACACTGACAAGTCCCTGACTAACCCATGTCCCTCAGCACTGTGTCTACACGACTCTTCAATCCCTCCAGGGATGGGGACTCCACCACTGCCCTGGGCAACCCCTTCCAATGCCTCAGAACCCTTTCAGCAAAGAAATTCTTCCTCACATCCCATTTCAACTGCCCCTGGCACAACTTGAGGCCGTTTCCTCTTGTCCTGTCCCTTGTTCCTTGGTTGAACAGACCCACCCCCACCTCTCTCCACCCTCCTTTCAGGCTGTTCATGTTTTGTGGCTCTCACGATGCAGTGCCCACCTGAGAGAGTGCAGTCAGCAAAGCGAGGGGCAAACATCAACAGTAGCTCTGGGATTCAGTGGGAAAACTCCTCTGGGGAAGGCAGCGCTGCTGCTGGGTCTTGCACCTTTTGTGGTAACAACCAGAGGAGC
>NW_010303712.1:60860-62268 GCF_000700745.2 Antrostomus carolinensis
TGTGCACCTTGAGCTAAAAAGGTCCTTGGAGGAGTGGCTGTAGCAGGGAAGGATCACAGCAGCAGGAGCGCTGAGGATCTGTCCTCATCGGGGTGGTGGCCAGTAACTGTCCTGTGAAATTGCTGCGGGGGAAACGCTGGGAAGGAAGCAGCAGAGCAGCACGTGAGTGCAGAAGCTGCTGCCCAAGCGAGCGTGGTGTGATATATTTAGCCAGTGGTAGTGCAAAATACAGAAAGAGGAAAATAAATCACGGCCGTGTCCGATACCTGCTGGGTGGCTCTCCCGGGCTGGTTTATCGGTGAATTAATTGCAACGGTGTCTGCCTTAACTCATCAGATATTGGCAAGCAGGAAGCCCTCCGGTGCAATGCAGGCTGCGGGGTGGGAGCTGAGCTCCATCAAGGGTTTAGGGAAACATCTGAGCGTGTGCTTAAAATCCTGGATGTCATTTAGGTCTAAGCAGATGCTTGAGGTAAGCACAGATACTCCAGTGAGTTGCGGCACAGCCATGGATCTATGTGTATGCTTAAATTTGTTCCCAACACAGCGATTTTTCAGGTTTTTTGGTATTTGTGTGGTTAGCCCTCAGGGGAAGTTTCTTCTTTCAAGTTTCACTGTCCCCAGCTCTCCCCTTGCGTGCTCAGGTTGAAGTCAGGTGCTAAATTGAGATGTATCAGTGGCACCCTCCTATTTTAGGCTGGACTTTTTGGAAGAGAGATTCTCCTCAACCCTTCCACCACCCACTCATGTCCTGTGGAGGGAAACTGGTCACCAGTGGTTTGATTTGCTGACTCCTGTGTGTTGGCTCCCAGCTACAAACGTGAGAGAGGAATGTTAAAATTTAACTAAAAAGGGATTTTCAATTACACAAATGTATCTGTGAATAATAGGCTTTGTACGGCATTATTCTACAAATCCGAAATATGGGGTTTAACCTCCTCATTATTATCCCTTTAATTTCAGAAAGCCTTTGAGGGCCTTAATCTTCCATACAATTATGTGTGGGCTGAGTTAAAAGCACACTGGTGGCTGCGCTGACATGGAGGGGCAGCGCGTGCTCAGCCCAACCTTTATATCAAACACGATATTAAAATATCGTATGACAGAGTCCTGGGCCAGGGTGGGGGCCATCAAACGCCTCTTGGGGCAAACACAACATTTTCGTGTCTCCTGAATACACTGAAAAGGAGTGATTTGGGGTCTCGCTTATCGTGGAGCCCCAGGAAGGGTGGGACTCCTGTGAGAAGGGTGGGACCCCCTTGCAAAAGGTGGGACACCAGTAGGAAGGGTGGGACCCCCCTTGGGAAGCGTGAGACCCCTGTGGAAACTGTGAGACCCTCTTGGTAAGTGTAGGACCCTCGTGGGAAAGGTGAGACCCCCGTGAAGCTGCTGTTTGCTGCCCCCTCTTC
>NW_010303713.1:0-29183 GCF_000700745.2 Antrostomus carolinensis
TTCATGGAGATCCCAGAAGAAAAATACAATGTCCACTTAAATGTCAAGGAAAGATGCTGGATACATATTGATATACTGCAAAAGTGACATTTGTGTGGCAAAGGCATTTGAAAGGAAGCTGGGGCTCTCATGCTACTTAATTTCTATGGTTGTTCCCCACTTCTCTTCCTGGATAATCTACTCTGAAATCAAACTCCAAGAAGCTGTTACCAGCACAACTCTGCAGTACAATAGTGTTTATGGCACTTTGCCCTTGCCAGGGTCTCCTGCAGTGGAGATCTCAGTGCTGTGACCTACCAGCAAAATGAGATGAAGATTGACCAGGCAAACCTCTTCAAATAATGGGATAAGTGGAAAGGATTTATCCAAACAGGAAATATTCATTTTCCACTTGTGCAGCTGCTCTTGTCCATCGCTCACACACTCCAAAGCATATTTTCCTGCAGTTCTGAAACTTCCAGCTCTCCTCCACTCAACTCCTGCTCTCAGTGTCATTACTGGGCAGATACTGTTGTCTTTTTTCCCACCACTTGCCCCAGGAAGGGTCTCTGATGTACCTTCTGGCAAAAGTGTGTTGTGCTGGAGCAGGGGAGATGGGATTCAGCATGCTTTTTGGGGAATACATCATAAAAATCAGAACTAGACTTCAGTGATTCAACACTTGCAATAATGTGTATCTGGAGTTGGCAACATATTTATGTGATTGTGAACAGACATATATATACATTATGCTTATAAGTGCATATATATATATATATGGGTCTATATGTGAGCTTATTTCCTTACTCTCTGCTGAAATCAGCAAAAGTAACGTCAGTATTATCTTTGATCTGTAAGAATGTTTCTAGTTCTCATGGCAGAAAAGGAAATGTCAAAGTTTGAAAGCGTGATAGAAATGTATGAAAACTCAAACCTAGAAAGTGAATCAGAGCTATCTTAGTTGGTTTGGTTTTATTTTTATGTTTATTTTTTAAATTTAAATCAAACAGGCTACCAAACAACTTCTGAAGGCAGTCTTATAGGTGAGAGTCATTCCTGACTTTGGCACATATTCATAGTTAAATAGTGGATTTAAATTTGAAACTTATGCTAGTCCCTAGTTTCATGGCCCCTTAAGGTTTTTATTTTGTTTGGGTTTTTTTTTTAATTTTTAGTTTTAAATTTTTAGTTCTAGTTTTGGTTTTAGGCAAGTAAGTTGCTGTAATCAGCATGCTTCACTCAAAAGTTTCATCTGAAAGGCTGAGCCAACACTGCTGCAGAGACAATGTTCTCTGAAGTCTTCATCGAATTCTTAAGACTTCATGTCTTTAGACTGCAGGGGAATAGCAAATAACAAAGGGTTGAGAGATATCAGAGATGGTTCTCCATGGGGCATCGGCCTCTGCTGTAAATTGTCCTCTGTCCTCCCTTCAAGAAAGAGAAGAAAAGTCGACTACATCAGTAGCATTTAAAAAAATGCTCCTTCTCCATTCTGCGTTATTGCAGAAAAGTAATTAAAATCCTAACTGCTGACTCTTTCCTTGCCCCGGAGATCAAATTTTTACTGGAAACGAAAAGGAAAGGTGGTTGAACTGTGGAAACATTTACCAGCTGCAGGTATAATACTGTGTCTGTTGTCAGAGTGAACATTTCATTGGTTTATTTCTGGAGGATTATTTAGAGGGTTGTGGTCTTATGTCCAGGTCTCAAGAAAAAAAAATATAGCCTATGAGGTGTGCCTTCTTTCTGCAGAATAGTGATTTGTTATGTGTTTGTCTGAGTTAAATATAGCAGCCAGTCATTCTGCACAGTCCGATATTTTATCCTGCTAACTTTTAAAAAAGAAAAAAAGAAAAAAAGAAATAAATTCTTGTTTGGATAGATGAAAAAGTCAGCAGAAAAGCCACAGTTTCTCGGTTTGTTTCCAGGCCAGTTCAGGTGCTTAACGTTGTAAAATTCAAGAATCAGTTGATATGATCAGACAGTTTCAGCCCTTTTTTGATACTCCCTGTTGACCATTCTCTTGCTAGCGATGATTCCTGCTCCAGTGAGGTGCCCAGCTTCAGAAGTGACCTGTGGTACTTCTTGGGTTCAGTCACTTGAACATGAGAGAAGTTGTACTGGGGCAGCCGACAGCTCCCTTTAGTGTCTGGCATGATCAATTGAACAAATTTTGAGGATGAAGCAACTTAACAAGACATGTAGATGGTGTTTTCTTGTTTTTAGCAAAAAGTAGTCGCTGCTGTTACAGGAGGCTTCACTTGTGATTACAACTTTCACTGGGAAATACCAACTTAATAGCCGTATCTCTGAATGACATCCAGCAGAGATATTTATTTTTCCTCAATGAGATTTATTTGGCTCCCATCCAGGGCTCAGCCTTTTCCTTGTACTCCTTGAATTTTCCTGGAGTTGCCCACTTTTCCTGACTGCCTGCATTCACAGTTCTGGCTTGAACAGCCCGCAACCAAATACATCTCTCTGCACAAAGTGGCCTGATATTTGTTTCATAGAATTTTGCTTAAGGAACTGGGGTTTGGATCATTTTGTACCCTCACTATACAACGTACACTGGCATAATTAAGTTTTTTAGTTTCTGCTATCATCCTTTACATTCTAATTCCAGTCTATAATGGGATAAAGACACATACAGAAAAATCCTGCCGACTCTGGGCATGAGACTATTTACTTAAGCTAGCTGAGTTACATATTTTGGTTTAATAATTACAACCCTTTTCCCTTGCAACAATTTAGTGAACCCTACTATTTTCTCCCACTGAAGCCCAAAAAAGTATTTACACAGCTCAGTGCTCCTCAGGGTAAACACTGATGTGATCCTCTAATAATGGGAATCAGTGCAAAGATAATTGATTGATTATTTTTTCCAATTATCTTTGAATCAAGACTATATAGAGAGTATGGAGACATTGTCTGTAGCTTGGAAGGAGTGAGGTTTTTCCTGTCTTTAAGGTGCGGAAATGTACCTCAGCTCACTTCTGTTAAGTGGAAATGATACTGAGTGGAACAATAAGTGAATCTAAAATATTTTCTTGGACATGAGTAGAAGGTAGAAATATATTTGTATCTCTATAAAGGTGGAAAGAGCTTCTGGGCAGAACTGGCTTCTGCTGCGGAGACCTGAAAGTGAATTTGCTGTTTCCTCTCTTACTTTTCTGGGGAATCATGTCACACAGAAAGATAAATAACATTTAGGATAGGAAGGAGGCTATGCTGAACCCAGGAGGATCTGCAAAAACAGCTTCTCTGGGAGCAGATAACCTTAAGGCCTCACCAACATCCCCAAAGCCCTTGGTGTTACTGTTCACTTTGATGAAGATACAATTTTATCATAGCTGAGAAATTAATTTAGTTCTATTTATTGAATTTCCCTGGAATAAGGAGGATAAGAATTTCATGGCATCTGCAATTTTCCTTCTGGTTCCAGGCAGATGTGGCAATGGAAAAGGAACAGGGGGAAAAAAAAAAAGAGGTTATCTGAACATGGCCTGTTAGGTGTGATATCTACAGCGAGGGAACTATTTTTGTTGTTTTACATTTTCAGCACCAGTTCTATTTTCCCTACTTAGAGCAGATCAAGAAGGGCCACGTTATGGGCCTGGTGTTCTTTGTGATAACGATATTCTGGCTGTCTAACCCAAGTCAGAGTGAGTAAGCTTTTCTATCTTTATCATTTATGATTTAAAGTTGTGCTGGATCTCTTGCTTAATCCAGGGAAAAGTACCATAAGTAGGAACATACTTTGGTTTGCAGTTTATTTTTCTCTGCTTTCCCTTCCCTAATTCAAACAAACCAACATTTTCTTTGATTGGTGCTACTAAATGGAAGGATGGTATTTCTCTGGAGTCTCCCTGCTGCTCCTGGTGGGTCGGATGTGGGTTGTTACAAGAAACATAATGAGATACTGGAAATAGCTGGAGTGATACCAAGTTGTGGGCTACTTATTTCTTAATCAGGCTTGTTAAATAAACAAAGCATCGAGGCTGAAAAGTGAAAATTTAATTATCTGTTCATTACTTAGGCTGCTATTGAATCATGAACTGTGAAAATGGAAAAAAAAAATCATACAATTTAATTTAAAAATGTGAGGTATTAGTTTTGGAAAAACAATCTACTGATGTGGCTTGAAGGTAGCAGTGTGTGAATCAAGAGATATCCTGCCTTAATGCTATTCTAAAATCTAGATTCCAAAACATAATTATGACCATTTTCCTCTTTCACTTGCTAGTAGTTTTCCATAGGTTATGTCTTGTTCCATTTGGGAAATGTCTGTGTTGTGGAGGGCAATCCATGACTGGAATTTCACATGATGGATTGATGGCAACTCTGAAGAAGGCCTTTACATACCCATCACTCATGATGGTGCTTAAATGAGATGATTGAAGTTTTTTGATTACCTGTGCTGATGTTAATAGTCATGAGTTGTTGGTTATAAAACTGGTAAAAAAACAGATTAGTAGAAGTACCTTCCAGAGAGAAAACTTTTTTTAAAATTATTTTTTAATTTTATTGAGTCTAGAAAGCTGGTGAGGTCATTCCTGTCTCTTAACCAGGGAATAGACATGCATTCACATTCTGCTCCACGTGCTTATCTGAAATAATAATCCCTTATAAGCATGGTCATCTGATACCAGGTATGATAAAAATAGTGGTTTACATTAAGTCACTTGTACATTTCTTTATGTGGGTTTTTTCTTTAGATTAGATCATTTATCAATGCAACTTTTAGGTGACAATATTAATAAAACCTCAAGAGAAGACTGCAAAATTAATGCCACATAGCTTTCTTAGAGTACCAAGGCCAGAGTTTAAGCATGAAACTTGTCAATTAAAGATTTCAGTGTAATTTTTCCATTGCCTCTCATTAGCACTGTCACAAGAGGAGGTCTTTTTAACCCACTTTCTGCCCTAGTCCATGAAAGTGTTTGTCAGAAGCTCACTTCATGTCAGGGAGAGGAGGACAGCAAGAGGTTTGTATCTGTGGATGCTTTTTCTCTGATGCAGTCTTATCATTATGCCTGACTCCTCCAGACACACTTGTATCAATAATATCTCTCCAAGTATCTTTGTCAGCTAGTTCCCTGATGTTTGCTGATTGTTGGGTTGGGTTGTCCAGTTTGTGGGTCAAAACTAATCACTTACTGGCTGTAAAATAGTCTGTGTAATTCAGATAGACAGGGCATCGATGGATGTGGAACCTCTTCCAGCAGCAGCCACATCTGTTAAATCCTTTTGCTACAATGCCATAGTGATCAGAAACCTTCCTGGTTTTTATTCTACTCCACAAAAATTGAATAATTTGGTGGAGGAGGGAAAAGTGCTTCATATTTAGGAGTTTTATTCCCTCTTCTGTGGTAAGCATTTACATTTATGTATGTATATACATGCACACATATATACATAAACACATAAATATATATTGTTTTTGCCCAGCTCTTAAAAATGTTCTGCATCTGGTGCTTGAAGCCACATTTACCACTAGCTGGAGAGAAAACATATTAATATGAAATCAAATATTTGGCTTGTTGAATGCAAGATGTAATTACATTCACTTGAACACACTTACACCCGGGAAAGAAACCATACTTATGGGAAAAAAATAATTTTCAAAGGTGTTTTCATGTCTATCCTGGGAGAGAGAAAAAGTGGGGATGACTTTGCTCTAAATATAATAATCTGCTTCTTTTTTTAAAAAAATATATCTGAAAATTTTTATGCCACAGCTCAAATCCTGTAATTATAAAGTAGCATTTGCAAAGAAGTTTTTCACCTAATTAGTACATGTTGGGTTCATGGAGAAACTTTTTGACTAAGGATTTAAAAAACTTTTTAGAGAAAACATCCAGAAATAGAAGATTAAAGATTTGGGCAGCTCTCTGATCCCTGACAGACCCCACCTCTTGACTTATATTTGTTCATAAACAATTTTAACCACTTCCCAGACATGGAAGATGAACCTTGCTAAGGACAGGGTGGTGGTTCTTTCCTGGGAGAGCCAGGACTGTCACACGCAGGATGCATGGACAAGTGGGATAGGAGCTGATGCAATGCACGGGAGAACTGACCACAGGCAAAAAGTGTATGGAATAAATCCAGTTTTGAATAGAATTGGTAAAAAAATAGGCATTAATGTTTTTCTGGGAGCTCAGTCTAAAAATCTGCTTAGGCACATACTTTAGTACAAGCAGTCTGGTAGTTTGTTTAATATTGATAGTTTCCCACTTTCCAAAAACTAAGCAGATGCTGAATTATTTTGCTGGACTAAAGCCTGAGATAGGTGAGATGAAATACGGCAGTGAAAGCAGATATTTGGCTTTCTGAGTAGATTATTCAATCCATATTGCTTTGCCTTAGACCTCCATATTTCAGTTTGATTTCTGGCTGTAATAATCTTTGATATCAAACAGAAGCAGGAAAGGGTTTGATTTGCAAACATTTTTGGCCAAATTTTGTCACATTAAAAGCTACAACTGCATCCCTAGAGTAAACTTGTTCAAAGCAAAGGAGATTTTAATCAGGTCTGCGTTTGTCCCTGAAGATTCAGATAAGTTTCAAACAAGCCTTAGAGATGCTGTAACTCAGTTTTTTTTGCAAAATAAAGAAGATATTACTTTTTTTATCTTTTTCAAACTGGTTTTCTTCTATCTAAATAAATGACTATACTTCAAGAATTACTGTTATTGTTTACAAGTCTGCTAAGCCATGGTGGAAGCTCCAGAGTTCCAATAGAAAAGGAAATAGTGCCTGGAAATTGTCAGTGATTCTTAACTTCTTTTATTTCTTTTACAGGCAAACCCACTTTAAAAACCAGTCCTAAAATTGAATAAGACTGCCTCTCTGTTTGCACACACATCATTTAAGTGTGGTTTTCTAAGAGTGTATAATATTCAGGACAAAAATTAGTATTAATTTCACTTGTGGGTGCTACTGATTGACAATTACCCAGCTCTTCTGCTTGAAACAGTCCCTTGTCTAATTGCAAGAGAACCAAAGGAACCTCATCTCCGTTGTTCAGTCACATCACACTGAAGAATATATCTGTAGTCAAAAAGCAGAGCTTTCCAGACTTCTTCTGGCCACGTCCCTTCTTCAATCAGGACAATTTCTGCAACACAAAATAAAATTCAGCCTTATGGTCACATCCTGGATCTGTTTCTTTTAGGGTAGTCTGTTTTTTTTTTTTCTTCCCTTTGAGTTAAATGGGATGTTCAAAGCCTTGGAAGAAGGACTAAAATAATCAGTAATTTATCTGACAGCTGAGAGTACGCTTTTGTAGCTGTCAGTCAACTTCTGGAAAGCCACAGACTAGAAGACTGAGGTAATGTGCAAAATGAGACACATGTGTGCAAGAAAAAAATAATAATAAAAAAATTGTCCTGAAGTGTTCTCAAAATGTCAGCATTGCCAAAAACACTCAGGATTCGGTGTTCAGAAATAAGCTTCAGTTTCCAGCTTGTTTTAGGTTTCCTAGCAGCTTGAATAACTCCTGACCATTTAATAAATGACAATCGTGTAGACTTCTATAACCTTTTTATTTAAGGTTCTCAAAAACATTTGATGCACGCTCATTATCTACATTTCCAATCACCACCGAGGGCAAGGGATGATTATCCCCATCCAGGGATGGAGATACTATCTTTATGACTATTTTTATGGCTCTATCTTTATGACTTCAAGGCTCAACTTTTTTTTTCCAGTGTTTCAGGGGGGTAAGGGAGATGAAGCCCGGGGAAAGCTAGAAACTGTGACAGCTGGTAGATTTATTTCTTCTCACTTTTGTTTTGTGGAAATTATTTTCAGGGGTAATTCTGAATTTTGGGGTTAAAAGGGAAGTGTTCTATTTTTATGGATTCACATCGAAACCTACTAAAGTTTGGTGCCATTGCTGTGAACTTTGCTTATTTTAAAGTTGATATTGAAGTGAGGTGTTTCAATAGAGCTGAAACAAAGTTCCTCCCACCTTGCCCCCTGCCAGTCATTCCATTCTCCAAACTGGAAGTTGGCAGGGAAAATTTTGAATTATTCTTCCCAAATCAACATAAAAATGAAAAGAAATTCTGAAACTTTCCAGGTTCTGTGGAAATCAGGTCCAACCTCAGAGTGGTCCTGCTCTGGACCCCAATGTCAGCTCTGCACCCTGTGGTATGGTCAGTGCTCAGGTCCCCACTGAGATGATGTGCAACTGTGAAAGGAGCTGGAATAGTCCATGATGAACTCTGCCCTGAGGATTTCTCTTTGCTGTACCAGTCTGTACCATAGGAATGAAAGCTGAAGTCCCAAGCCATGTCCCTAGGGTGCTCCTGAGCTTGCTGGGTCACTCTGAGGTGTTGTGTTGCTGCCTGGTCAGCAATCCTGTCATGCCCTGAGGCTCAACAACCACAGGAGCTGAAGGTTTCTCTTCATACAAATAAAATAGCCCAAGTGGGACCTAGAGGATGGAGACTTTAGTCTTGATGTCATTCACCTGCAGGCTCTTGGTACTAAAAAAAGCCAAATACGTTTTTTTGTTTTTCTCTATTTGTTTTTCTTTTATATTTTTTCCCCTGCTTTGGCAGTTCAAGCACTGAAGGTGGTTCCCTTCACTTGCCAGTGTTTGCTAAGGTCAGTGCCATCTTGCAATTTCCTGACAGACACACACAGAATCACAGAATGGTGATGGGTTGGAAGGGAACCTCAGGAGATCATCTTGTCCAGCCCCCCTGACAAAGCAGGTTCCCTACATCAAGATGCACAGGAAAATCAAGGTGGGGTTTGAACATCTCTGGAGATGAAGACTCCACAACCTCTCTAGGCAGCTTATTCCAGTGCTCCAATACCTTTAGAGTAAAGAAGTTTTTCCTTAATTTCTATTCTTTGTTTTCTTTACATCCCATTGCTTTTGATATTGAGCCAACTTCTCCGCTAAAGCAACCTGAGTCTATCCCCCTGGTCCTACTGAGCTGACCCTCCTGCATCCCTGTGCACAGCCCAGAGACCCAGCCCTCGGTCTCACAGTCTGCCCAAGTTTTATTTTAAACAAGAACTGTCTGAGACAGCATTGGAAAATACCAAAATCCCATGAAGGGCTTGTTTAAAAACCTTGCAAAAATAATTGCAGCTTATTGAAAACACAAAAAAGTGGTTTTGAAAAGTGCATCCGCATGTTTGGAAATTGGATGGGCTATAATCAGGCAAAGTTTCAATGAAATTTTACCTCAGGCTAATATATTTTGTCAACTTTTTTTTTTAATTATTATTTTTTAAACTGTGCCTGTGGATATTTCCCGCTGTCCAAAATACCTCAGATCCTTCTTCATCACGGTGATGGTGAGAGGTCCATGGCACAGCACTGCGGCCACTACCACAGCCAGCGAGGATGCCTGACCTTGTAGCCCAGTTTTTTCTGTGGTGACACATTCCTCATGATTTGTACTCATATTTATTACGTGTTATGGATAATTTCCAGCTTCAACCCAGCGGGCATGGGAGAAACCCACAGTTGTTGTGTTGGTGTTTGGAAAGGGAATCTCCTCACCTGGATTTTAAGGCCACAAAATTTCAGACACTTGTGTCTGTAATGAGGCCACTAAATTGTGTTTAGCTAATATCTGTCATCTCTGGTGGGGCTTAAATTAGATCAGAGACTTCAACAGACAGAGAATCTACCCGTTCCTCAGGTCCTTCCTCTGAAAAGTCAGTCCTTCTCTCTGCTGAAAATGGATGTGTTATTTTTATCTTCATTTTGTCTTGAGTTATCTGATTTTCTGCCTTTCTTCAGTAGACTGGATAACCTGTCTTACCTGATATTTTTTTTTCCCTTTATGTATGATGGCAGCACAGGTGTGCTTACCTGCGTTGGTTTTAATCTAGATAGTCTAGATAGCAATGGTAAAAGAAATCTACTACTAAATTCATCAATCTTAATGCACAGCAGTATCCCACATAGACTTTTATAGCCTACATGACAGTTACTGTGATATCATCGCCTTCAACTTCTGTTTGGCAACCTACAGAAATACAACAACTGAAATTTTTTGCTAAGAAGTTTTTCTTTTCCAAGTTGCAAATCTTCTTATGCCTTTCTTTAAACCCCTCCTAATTTTTCAACAATTTTTATAATGCCTTACATCACATAGTTCTGCTTTCAGAACATTAAACATTTTCAACTAATGCATCCTTTGTGGATTTTAGAGATTCCTAGTTACAGTAATCATTATTGTGCTCTATCATCAAATTATGTATTTTGAAAAAAAACCCTCTCAAGCAGAAAGTAAAAAAACCTTCCACCAAAATAACTGTTTTTGACATGATGTTCACCATATCCAGATTAGAGATTCAGGAAGGTTGCATGATTTTCCTTTAATTGTACCTTTATTTATATGTTACTTTCCATTTTTACCTCTTAGTAATGTTGAGATAAACTCATCTCTATCAAGGAGAGAAAAATCTTTTGTATTCTTACTTTTGGACATTGAGTATATCATTTAGACAAAAAGTGTTTGACCTTTAATCCACACAGAGAGGACTAAAATTAAGATAGCTCATGCCTGCAAGTGCTCGCCTTAGATTTTCTGTCTTGATTAGTTCATAGATAAAATTACTTTAAACACTTGCTAGTTACACACACCTCCCCCCCCGACCAGTTTTGTAAGGCTTCACTCATTCGTTTTTTAAAACCTGTATTCATCCAAGTAAGAGTCTTTCATTACACAATGATCTGGCCTTTTCCACATTTTCTCACTTGGTAATTTTTTCAGTCAAGTCATAATGTGAAGTATATCATTACAGCAAGATCATTTTATTCCCCAAAGCTCCATCTGTCTTCCTAGGTGCTCCTTCAGGTTTTGCTTCTGCCCTAAAGATAATTTTTTTACTTATTTTATTTCTATGGTCCAGTTCTTTTGTAGCATATTCTCTTGGCTAGAGATTACTGGACCTTCATTGCTGTATTTCTGGCTCCCAATTCACTCTTCTCCAGAAGGTCTGCAGTTGTGTGACTCTGCCTTGGGCATGCTGTCTCTTTGCTAGCCACATCTTCTGAAATCCTTCCAATAATGCCTGAAGTTCTGTGGGACTTTTTACATGAAATTTTAGACAGGGATTTAAATTTATTTTTTAAACATATAACAAGTTTTTTAATATATATATATATATAGCTTTAATTTTTTATGTGTCTCAACTTGAGATGTGTGCAGACCCATGAAAAATCTCCATACTGTTCAACTTAAGATTTCTAGAGCTGATAACACTTACATGCCAAAATTCTTTGCTTGCTTTTTGCCTTTTACATATTTACCTTCTCTGACTTTCACTTCCATGCTCCCATTAAGATTACAAAGTATATAGAGTCCAAAATCACTCCAGAACATAAACTTGAGTCTTTGAGTAACTTTCATATCTGCCAAATACCTCACCACTCACTCACTTTAAGTCAAAGTACAGAGAAAACTCTAAATACAGCAGATCATCCCATCAGTTTACCTTAAACGAGCTATTTGGATGATGCATGCAATCAAAAACGTGCTCTTCTCTTTGAGTAACCTAGCAGAAGAATACAAAGCAAAAATAAGATTAAGAGTATTTATCCCCATCATCCAAGTGTACATTAACGTGTGCCCTACCTAAGCCACGGGCTGTTTTGCCACATTTATAATCTGGAGGTGCTTTTCATCATAAGAAAAGCTTTAACTGGGTCACAAAGTTATATGGACTCCAAATATTCCCAGTTTTTGCCTGTATAATCTATATGGAATAGTAATTTACTTGCACAAGTCAGTTCATGTTCTGGATACCAGCAAGGTGGAGAGCAAAGGCAAAGATTTTATGGGCTGAATGAGTCCAATGGGTTTTGCAATATTGGCATAAAAAGCGAATTATTTTCCATGGTGAGACACATATGAGATAGAGACTGACAGATATGAGAGGACTTTGGGTGATATCCATCAAAGCCATGAGAATGCCATTCATAAATCTCACTGTAATTTCCTCGAGGGCTGTTGGCTGTTGTTTCATTGGCCTGTTGCTCTGCAGTTTACCACTGTTGGCATTTATGCTGTGTATGTAATTTCGAGCTGGATAGTCTTGAAACCATTTAACTTGTGGAAGTAAATTGCTTGGAGCACTATGAAAATATCATTGAGACTGTGTGGTTTTTAAACTCCTTTTCACTGTACTGTGTTACTGAATTATTTCCAGCTGCCTCTAGACACTCCTTGTTGCCTTGCAATAGTAAATCTACATACCCTGTACCATTCAGGTGATGTTTGTATGTTTGGAGACAATGAAAGTCCTCCCAAAGCTCTGCTGTGAAGTATTATTAGTGGTATTGCATGATGTGGTTATCTTCTTGTGTTGGAAAACACATTTATGTGTCACACCTGAGGTTTACTTTGCAAGTGCTGAACATTAAGACACAGGTAAAGCCTTTTCCAATTTATCTCCAACAAATTGGAGATTACAAAGCAAAGATTATCGGGTAGAACATCCACTTAACACAGAGAGTTCTGGTAAAACTTCCCATGAAACAAGCTGCTGAATTTAAGGCTGATGCAAATTCCAGAGTTCTCAGGGTCATTAATAATAGAAAAAACTGGTGATGCTATATCATCTTTAGGAAGCTGTTACCCCAACATTAATTTAGTTCATTGTGGTTAGCCATTTTCTGGCTACTGAGAAAACTTTTAGGCTGTTGTCACTGAGGCATGTCAAATCTGAGGCCATGGAAAAGAACAGTACTCTGACCTTTGCTGACAGAGACCTGGTAACAGCTAAAGAAATCCAATCTTGACTTGGCTTCTATGAACCAAAATGTAGACAAGATTTAGTTTCTACTTCAAATTATTTTGACATTGGTTTGATGTATTTTAATCATAACCTAAAAAGAAAGACATGATGAGCTGAAGATGTGAAATACGCAGGGTTAATTCATTTTACTGGATGAGGTCTCACCCTTTACACCAATCCAAAACTTCTACATGTGAAAATATTTCCAGAAAACTCATATTGGTAAAAGTCTAATGAGAATTCACCCGATCTCCTTTCCTGTTGCTGAATTACTTCCAAAAATAGATTGTTTCTAACTTTTAAGAGAGACTTGTTCTAGCTGAATAAAAATAAAAAGCCAATGATAATAGGAAAAGAACTGTTAATTGATTTCAAATATTGGTGGTCTTGAATGATGCCAAAATTAATGACAATGATAATGACATTTATGCAGGCATTTTTTTATCCCAGCGCTCCTTACAAAATGCCTTACCAATTATTTAAAGAGAAGAGCAGCCAAAATGTTGGGTAAAATATGGCAGTTGTTTTACAGCACACGGCAACGCTATAGAGAATTTCAGGATGGTTTTCCAATTGAAACTACAGAAGGAATATTGGGAGAAGTTATTACTGAAACTGGAATTTGTCCAGATTCCTAGGATTTACACACTTTTACAATACTTTCTGGGAGATCTTTAAACATCATGAAGGTTCAGGATAACCATCTACAGTGCCTGTCTAGTGCTCTTGCTATGTTCCAAATAAAGTGTCAAAAATAGCATGCCCAGGATGATACTTTTAGTAACCAAAACTCGTGGAATATGAATAGATGGTAAAAGTCTCCGCTCTCACCAAACCACTAAAAGCATGTTTTCAATTGCAAGTGTTTTAAAGTGGTTTGAGTCCTGATGACTTGTTTGTACAATGGGAACTTTTAAAGCAGGCCTCCAAGACAGTCTGAACCTCTTGGTCATCTCTTCCATTTTCTTTAAATATAAAAAAAAAGAAAAGATGCCAGTGTAGTTATTTGCTTCAGGATTTCTCAATCTCTCCTTTTGGAACCATTGCTCAGGGAAATAAAAGCTCCTGCATATGCAGTGGATGTGGTGCTCACAGAGAAGGGATGGCGATGGCATGTAGTTGAGAATCATCTCCCGTGGTCTTGCTGTTGCTGATCTGGACGTGTGCCACACAGAGCCTGGCAAGCCTGGCACGTATTTCTCTGGCTTGACTTGCACCACCAGTGGGACTGAAAAATGCAGATTTCTTATCTTGCAAAAGCTGGAGTTGTGCTGATTTCTCCTGAGGTAACAGGTGAGAACATTGCTTCCACTTTCTCCTGGTGATGGAATTAGTATTCAGCAGTGTGGAGTCAGTTGGCATCCTTGGACTGTGGCCTTGAGTTACCCTATGTGGGTTTGACCAGGAGATAGGATTTTAACTTCCAAGGATTGTTTCGTAGCATCATGGAATCATTTTGGTTAGAAAAGACAAAGCTTTAAGATCATCAGGTCCAACCATAACCATGCTCTTGCAGTGCTGCACAGCACTGATCCACCAACAGTGTTTTCATTCCAGTGGCTCAAGCCTGCACATACCCTGGGTTTTCAAGAGTGATATTTTTTCATTAAGTTCTTTGCTTTTGCTGAATTTTTTAAATTTTTTTGATGATTTGCTCATCCCTGTTGGATGAAAAAAATTCCCAGCTCTTTCCACTTAATAATAACTGATCTACCTGTTGGTGAAGTGGTGTGTAATACAACCAAACCAGTTTTTTAACTGATACAAAAGAGCAGAGTTTCCTTGGTTTTTCTGTTCAGACTCTCCAGTTATGGATTTCACCCACACTGTTCCCTCCAGCTCTGCCCAAGGATTCTTAAAAAAACAAGTGACAGTGAGCGTAAGGCAGACACAGGGTCTTCCAAACAGTCTAATCCTCCTCCTGCAGTGTGGGTAATTACGTGGCACTGCTGTTTATTTTAACAGACTCTTATCTCCCTGAACAACTCTGTGAGTGACCTCACTCTCCCAGAGGGCAGCTGTGACATCATCAAATGGCGATACTGCTTCCTGATAATTTTAACCCCTGTCATAACCAGTTCTAAATTCATACTGGGATTTGGGGTTACTCTACAAACTTCTGAGAAGATACTCTCATTTTCTCTTTGTAGGAAAACAACTCATCTCTTTTGGCCAGACTTATTTGTGCACGTTGAGCAAAGCGTGGTGAGACAAATAAAGTCTGTCTGTCCCCGTAATCATTACAAATGTGAAGTTCAATGTGTATCACTAACCAAGAGTATGTTGAGGATTTAACATTCTAAATATATTCAATTTTTTCTTTTTTTTTAAAAATTCTTCTGCAGCTAAATTTAGCAGCTTGGAAAGGGTGAAATGCATAATATCACCTGGATACTGGACACACTCAGCATATGACATGGACCCAGTAATGTTAGTGGTTTAGAGCTATAGACTTAGCACTGTGTCAGAATGAGGGCTCATGGACTTGGAAATCTTCCAGTTTCTGGATCTGCCACTCCCAGCCTTGATAATTTGGCAGTGATTGCAGTGTTGAAGAAACGCATGCAACCTTTGGTAGAACAGCAATCATTTCTAATAGGAATTATGTAGCTTTACATTCCCAGGTTGACTGTGAAGAGCTGGTTTGATGGTATTTTGCATAATTTAAATTACAGTCCTGTTAAACTCATCTTGTACAATGAGATCATTGGCAGTAACATCTAAAAAAAATAATAAAACAAAATAAATCACACCAGTTAAACTGGAAGGTTTGAATTTCATTTCAGAAATTCCAGCCATGTATTGTTCTGGCAACCTTTATCTTTCTATCACCCTGAAAGGATCTGCAAAATATAAGTAATGGATTTTTTTTTTTTCTTATACACAAAATATCAAATAATTTATTTTGAATGCAATCAGCCTCTGTAGCCTACAGAGAGAATTTTACACATGGCTACAGCCAGGTAAAGAAGGACACAGTATTTTTAGATGGTTGAGCTGGTAGAGGCAAGGGTGTTTTTCCTTTGCTTATGCTCTGTATTCTTGTAGTAAATGGGCCAGATTCTTATATAATATGTTATCCTAGTGTAGCTATGGATCCAAGGATAGATTTTTTTTTATTCTTGCACAATTCAAATAGTGATTCAAAGTGGTAAAGCTTTTGAACAATGCTATGTAACTACAGCATGCAGTTAGAAGACAGATCCCTGGAAGAAAATGGGTCAATATGTGTTCTTCTAAAGCTGCTTTCATTCATATGAGAACTCTAGACACTTTGCCATAGCTTTTCTTAAAATAAATTTGTTTTGTCTAGTTCAACGGGCAGGTAAAATAAATCAGAATCTGGATGAATCACAGAAGTCCAAAGTTGATTTGGGATTTAGTTAATATTAACAGCTCTGGTGATCATGCTGTGTTCCCTGTGGTAGTACAGGAGAAGAAGATTTACCCAGGAACACTCCAGAAATTAGACATCCTATATGAGTATCAACTCCTAAGTTCCTAGAAACACATTGGCTGATTTGATAGCTCAATTTAGTGTTGCTCTCACTTTCCATAAGATTTTGATGTAAACTCAACTGAAGAACAACTTGGTCAGGAATATTGGCTTTTGGTTTGAAACTGTGACCAAGAGTGGATGGTGTTAGTTATTCTTGAGTGTGCAAAAGCAACACACGCTCATTTCCAAGAGCACTTGGCACAAGAATATCAAGTGTTAGTGCAACTTAGTCCAGCTGAGAGTCATTATTTCCAGTGGCAGTGGAAAACCATTGAGAGCTCTCGTGGGAAATTGTACAAAATGTTATGGCAGGAATAATATTAACCCTTGCCACTGTTTTATGTGAAATTTCCAGTCGCAGCCAAACTTTACTAGGAAATGACTCCAAGATTTTAGAATATGACACTTTTGCCACCCATGATTTTCATAACGTAGGAAAGGAAAATGTTAAACCTGTTGCTCGATCTGTTCTCCTGCATCCCAGTGCAGGGAGCTAAAAGAGAAAAGCAGTTTCTGCTAACTTCAGGGTTTAACAAGACTGGTAAGGAAAAGGCAAGGAATGGAAAAGACTCCCCTGTAAGGAAGCAGGTCTAGAGTCAAGGAGGGATAAGGGAAAAGGCACACTAAAATATCAATGCAATGATCTAATTTAAATATTCAAACTTCTGCTGCTTGTCTAGAAATCAATAGTTCAAGGGGTTGCAATGAACTGGGAAACCAAGACACTTATTTAACTGTTTAAACAAAGAAATGAGACTGTTTTCATTTCAGGTTAATATGAGCTTCGACCCATAGATCTGAATGAGAAGCTCTGGATACATCTGAAAGAAATTTGGTCAGTGAACCCAGATTATTCCTACCTCTAGGCAGTAATGAATGATTACAAACCATCTAGAGAAGAATTCAGATCTTGGGAAGCTCTGTCCTTTAAAAGCCTCAGTCATCTTCTACATGTGGGACCTAAAAGAATTGTGCTGTTAATTAGGGCTCCTCAGTAGGAGGGATGAATCTAGGCACAGAGTTCCAGATTTAAGCAGATTCTCTATGTTTCAGCTGAGACTTCTTGTGAATTGTAGACAGACAAGTCTCTCCTCCAGTAGGACATTATTTTGTATATGACTTTTATTTAAACAGTTCTCCTGGAAAAAAACCCCCAACAACCCACAACACACAAAAACTAACTGCTTAATGAATGCTTTCTGTCAATAAACATGCTGAAGAATGGCCCACATATTGCTCTAAAAGCATTAAGAGTAATTCAGAAAACAGTACTTCACTGATTCCCCTTTGCCATTTCAGCCAAGACGGAGAAATATTGACTAGAAAATGTAACTTAGCTCAGAGGTAAAAATTAGGCTTGTTAAAAAGTGTGATTGCTGCATTCATATTTTTCAAAGCAGTCTATGGTTACTGTTTGGAAATGCAGACACCTCCCCTCCACCACCTTTATAAGCCTGCAGTTTTGCTATCATTAATAAAGCCAAAAGGGAGAGGTGGGGCCACATGTGGTGTCAATACACTTTAATTAAGTGTAATAATTCCCCTTTTCCTGAGGTAGACGTGCTAAGACAGATTTCTCTTCAGAGATTTATGTGTCACCGATGTATTTCTCAGCTTTTTCCCTCTGTTTTGTCTGCAGAGCATCAGTGCCCTCTTTGGGAAAACCATGATTCTGCAGCACTTGTCCAGGGTGAAAGCTTCGAGTATTTCTACACGTCCACTCTTTTAAAAAGTGTTTTTACACAGTGAAAATCACCCTGGAGCAAAGAACCTTTTCAATTTGAGCTCCAGTTCATAAAATGTATAGGAAAGCCTTAGCTGGACTTCAGCTGCACTCTGGGGAATCCATTCTCCATAATTTGATCAAGAATTTAACTGTGAGAACATCCTGGGGGCATTTTAATACCTGTACAGACACGGAGCTGTCTCTAGAGCGTTCATCAGGTTGTGACACCCTGGGCTGCAGCAATATCATGGTCAAACGTTTTATCTGAGCTCAGTCTTTTTTGTCATGTGGTCTGAGAAGAGGAAAGAGCAGGGTACCTACAGGACAACAAGTGGTCATGAGCACAGCGGTCAGATTTGAGCTGGAAAGCTGGAACAGTCAGATACTGCTAAATTTAATGGGATATAGATCATAGAATCATAGAGTCATAGAATGGTACAGGTTGGAAGCGACCTCAAAGCTCATCCGGTTCCAACCCCCCTGCCATCAGCAGGGACACCTTCCACTAGACCAGGTTGCTCAAAACCTCATCCAACCTGGCCCTGAACACTTCCAGGGAGGAGCAGCCACAGTTTCTCTGGGCAACCTGGGCCAGTGTCTCACCACCCTCACAGTGAAAATTTCTTCTTCATATCTCATCTACTCTTGCTCAGTTTATAACCATTTTCCCTTGTTCTGTCACTCCCTGCCTTTGTAAAAAGTCCCTCCTCAGCCTTCCTGTAGCCCCTTCAGAAACTAGAAGGTCGTTATAAGGTCTCCCCTGGAGCTTTCTCTTCTCCAGGCTTCTCCAGATCCTTGAAAACTCCCTGTCTAGATAATTAGGTATTCAATTTGAAGCATGGAATATGCACTGATGTCACCAACTAAGATATAGACTGTAGCTATCCAGGTTTAGGTCTTTCAGGGATGTACGCAGGAAGATTTATCCTTCCTTGAGAAGATGACTTCCAAAATTACAACGTGGAATCAGCAAGCTCAGTACCAACATACAAGGCTAAGAGAGGATCAGTTTGTTATTGTTTCTTTTTAGTAGGTGTTTAGTTTTTGTATGTGACTGCAAAGTTACTGAAAGTTTCTGGTCAGCATCTGTGCAGGTCACAGAGAGAAGCAGGCAGTGAAAGAGCTCCTTGGAACATCTCACGAGGGAACCCCAGGCAGCCCAGGAGGGAGGCACCAAGGTCTGTTAAGCTGAGCTTTCCGGGGAAAGAGAAGGCTGAGTGGGAAGGAGGGGATTTTAAAAGTGATCAGAAGCCGATAGCAATGCACAAAGCTCTGGATTAAAGGCACTACTGCTCACTGGAGGTCACTTTTCATCCTGAAAAGATAATTCTTGCCTTCTGCAGGCTTAAAAATTGCCATCTCGCCTTCAACATCTGTTTTAGCAATCTCTTCCAAAAACAAAACAATATTCCCTCAGTGATTGTGGTCCAACAACACAACCCCCTCTACTCCCGCCTCGTACCGGGAAGTGCCCCGCTGTGCTGTAAACCCTGCCCTGTGTTCATGGGCTGTATTAGCCCCGTACAAGTCAGGGGGCTCTCGCACTTATACATTAAATACTTGGGCAGGATTCACCTGGGACCAGGAATGAACAATTTTTGTGAAGAGAGGAAACCTACAGGAAAGTACTAAGCAGACAGAGAGGGTTCAGGGAAGAAACAGATCCTGCAGAAGCTTTTGCTTGATAATCAGTATGCATCAGATAAGCAGGAACTCTAACACTAGCCAACTTTGGTTATATATCAGTTTGCAAGTGGTGGCAGATCCTGATTAATCCATTGGATGTATAGTTTAACCCAAACTTTATGTTTACTCCTATATAAAGTGCTCAGTCTCAATGTATTTTTATTCTCAAAATATATATATTTTCAGTCTCAATCTGGGTTGTGCTATTCATGCAAAATCTAGTTAAAGTGCCAAAGCCTCAGACTGCAGGAGCAGCTCATCTCTGTGCACAGGAATTGCATTTCTAATTCCAGTATCACCAGAACCAGACAAATCTGATAAAGGAACCAGCAGTGTTATTGAGAAAGTGAAATAGTGGCAGATGATGAAATAGAGGAGAGAAAGAAAAAGGCAACCAACCAAACGGGAATGATTTCTACAATGGGGCTACAAGAGGAAAGGATTTAATCCAATATCTATATAGCTCATCAGACAAGAATTGTCAGATCTGTGTAGGAGTAGAAACTTTTTGCAGCGATGGGTATGAAAGAACTGTGTCAAACCCTCCTCGTACACAGCTCTTTGGAATTTAATTTCTCAAGGAAGAGGAAAGTTCAAAACAAAAAATCATGGAGAATGTGGCTTCTCTTCGCAGGGCATTTGCAAGCCAGACTTCCATGACAGAAGTCAGCCCTAGATCCAGTGTGGGAAAACAGTCATTATAATGTGCAGACACGAACTGAGTTCTGCTTCTAACAATGAAAAGCTGCTTCTTGTGGTTGCCCTGCACACGTACACACAGCCTGAACACCTTGACAATGATTTAAAATCATAAAACTCAACAGTTCTTCCAGGCCCCTGCTGAAACCACGTAGCAGCTCATGACCAGGTCCTGACGCATCGTACATCAGCCTATATCCATCTCTACCAGGCAGGAGAAGCAAAGATTATCAGTGAGACCTTAGCACAAAGCCATTTGTTTTGCAAAGAGCAGCATGTGCAGGGAATCTCTGAGCTGGAGAAGTTTAGCTCTTCCTGTAATAGTGTATGGGAGGAACCTCTGAAAACCTGTTCACAGCCTGGGGTAAAACTGTAGCTTCTGATGACTTATTCCAAAATTCAGACTACCAGTTTTCTTTTCTGCCTAGAAAAACAATGTGTTTTCTCCCCCCTGCAATGTATAGCACATTAACTAATCAACTGAAGAGAATTTTCTTTCAAAAGGCTTTAAGATGCCAAAGTCCTTTTCTACATTACATTAATAGAAATACTACAAATGCTGCAAAAAATATTATACCTTATAAAAAAACCCCCATTGAGATAAGTTTGTAGCTTGAACATTGCATAATATAACAGACACATCAGATTTCTTATTTAATTTCTGACACTCTATGCCAATTTAGGACAACCATATCTGCATCCAAGTATTACCAGACACGCTTTAAAATTTGGTCTTGTATTCAAAAGATTATTTCTGAGCCTAATCCAACCTAATGCATTTGAATCCAAACATCCCAGTTTAGGTGAAATTCAAGCTTTCCTTGGTGGCTCGAAACAGAAGTGACCCGTGCCCTATGAATGTAGAAGAGGTGCTTGCAAATTGCAAATCCATCTACAATTTAAACTGGCTGCTCATATGTTTTATATTTTAACCATGACGTGGTATTTGTAGCCCTTTTCCAAAAAGACTGTTTTACTCCATGGCTTGATTTTTTTTCTGACTGCCAGGCTGAGGCTGGATTGGGTCTGTCTGAGCTCCATGGCCAGCCTTGCTGCAGATCTGTGCTATACTGAACAAGTCACTACTATTTTTCTACGTAGACTATAGTCACTCCAGTGCAAGAATTGGCCCTTGCTAGGAGTTTGCACAGCCTTTGACATCAACCACCAAAAAAAACCCTTCCACAAGCAGCCAGGGTCCCATATTAGCACTATAATGCAAATAATGAAGAATGATATTTCATTGTCGCCTTTGAGAGTGTTTAAATCATGGGCTGAGGATGTTCTTCAAACACCAGGTTATTAGAGGTCTATACGGCAGCTTTGTTTCATTAGAAAAACAGCGCGTTAAAATTGCCTTCATGAAATCACCCTCAAATATCTGGACTCTCAAGGACGGGTCCTTGAAAGAGAAAGCAATAATCAAGAGGAAGCCAGCCAGCTATGGCTCAGATTTTATAATGTTTTCCTGCTGTTATTTTCACCACAGGCTATTTTATATTCCCTATTTCTTTTTTTTTTTTTTCTCCATGAAGCTGTATTTTAAGGTCACATCTGTTCAGGGCACATAATGATTTTTATGACAGCTTTCCACAGAAGTGCAGAACTTGAATGCAGAGGGAACTGCAGTTAGACAGCTACATATCAGGGAAGATTTTTCTCCACCTTGAGACATTTTCTCACGTTGAACTCAAATGATCTATCCCTAACCAAGAAATACCTGACCTAATGTCTAACAGGGCCTGAAGAGTGAAAACATAGCTAGAAAACAAAACAGTGGAGAAACACAAACACCAGAGCAATAATTTATCTGTAAAATGCAGTGGTTTTAGCTCTTATTGAAACCCAAGAGTTTTGAATGTGGAAAAGCTGCAAGCAAGAAAAAGTAAAAATATTTTCCAAAAAAGATGTAGGTTTTAAACATACATTTTTAAAGGACAGAAAGAACCTTTGAGAAGATCAAGAATTAGCAAACTCTATAGTGTATTGCATAGCATCTCCAGCAGTGTGTGTATTCGTAGAAGAAAGCGGTTGCTCTTTTCTTTCATGGTTTTGTTACACGTTGGAAGCTTCCTCTGCCTTACCAAGACACGTCTGACAAATCAAAAGATCCTTTTCCTTCTTGAGCAGCTCCCTCAGCCATCAAGTGACATCACAGCATGAAGTAGGTGGCTTCACGCCATCATCATGGTACTATGAGGGCATTGAGCTGGTGGGGACATGGATGGAAGCAACAGCAGAATTATAAATGCAGCAAAAAGAAACTGGGTTTGTGTGTTGTGAAAGGACCCAATTCAGGTCTCCTTTGCTAGTGCTCCATGCGTTGCTCCGTGCTGCCTTTAATATTCACATGATGTTAGCTGATACACTCTGAGAGCAATTCTTTTATCACTGGATTTGTAGAACTTTTTATAGGTCCTTTTTGATCTTGGACAAAGCACACACTTGATTTTCCTCTTTATCAAATAACCCCGAAAATCATTCACAGGCTTCACGGTAAACAGAACCCTTGCTGAGATTAAAGCTTTAAAGTCGAAACATGGAAAATATCAATTGCAATGAAATCGCTGCTTTTCAGTGAGCATAATGATTATATGGTGCGTACGGTGTTCGTGTCCTGGCCTGCATTAGTGCTGGCTGCTGAGTGGTGAATGTGCTTTAATGCTGGAGCTCCTCTGATCCGTGCTCTGTATCATCTGTGAGCACAAGGTAATGCGTTGGCATCAGAGCCAACGATGCATCGAAGCATCCCCAGTCTGATTAGTCATCAAATTAAAGCTTGAATGTGTCTTCTCCTACACTGGCTACAGAAACATCTCTCATTTTAGGAATACCTCATGGGAAACTTTGACAGAGAGCAAAGATGACTACAAAAAAGATATGTGCAAAATTGTACTGCAGTAGACCTCCCTCCAGTCTCTATCTGTCGTATTTTGCCCAAGGAAGTTGTGGCTGCTCCTCCCTGGAAGTTTTCAAAGCCAGGTTGGATGAGGCTTTGAGCAACCTGGTCTAGTTTTCAAAACCAGATTGGATGAGGCTTTGAGCAACCTGGTCTAGTGGAAGGTGTCCCTGCTGCTGGCAGGGGGCTTGGAACTAGATGATCTTTAAGGTTCCTTCCAACCCAAACCATTCTATGATTCTATGATTCTATGATTCTATGATTCTGGACGTGCTTTTGTCTCGGGGCTCTGAATAACCCATATCAGATCTGAGCAGAAAGGTCAGATCTATTTCTCTCTATGCCTTTTTTCTTTTTTTAATCCAGTATGATTCCTGAATAAATTGCTACCAAACCAGAAAGGTAACATTTTAAATCCATCTCATACCAATGCAAATGACGTCAGAAAGAGCAAAGCAAGAGATTGCCAGGTTATCCTTCCCCGATGCAATGCGTAGAAAATCATATTGTAGAAGTGCCGCGTGAAATTATGGCAACTGACTTCTGGGAGCTGTACTGGTAGCTCTATCGTTCGTGTTTAGCCTCCTGCGGGTGCATTTTTCAATTGATATCCTTTAAATAACCTTAATTATGTGTATGTTAAAGTGCCTCATACAGCAGGGAAAATTGAGGAAGACACTTATTAAAAAGAGGCACCAGCACATGTGGTATTATTTTTACAGTCATCTAGTGTGTTGATATAAAGTATTACATTTGAGTCAAACCTCATTTGCGTGAGTAGTTAAAGTGAAAGGCGATCTGGCTTTGCATTGTGGCTCGTATGACTGTCCAATTAGCGGAATGATTAGCCAGGCTAATATCAACAGAACCATTCCTGTGTCAATTTGACAGTTACATCACCGCACAGTTTTCAGCCACTTCCTGAGGTTTTCTGAATCAAACCCAAGAAAACTGCAGCACTACAAAATATCCCCATGGAGAAGGCATGTTGCGCAAGGTTCGTTTTAGGAAAAGCCAGAGGACGGATTCTTAGGGAGGCCAAATATTTGTGTTGACATTTTTTCCCAATTTTCCAGTGTTTTTTCTAAACATACGATCTGTTGTTTTCAGCTTCTGCTTCTGGAAAGGCTGCTGAAAATTTGTTTGTTTTTACTGCGATTTTACTTGACCTTGAATGCAAGTTATTGCTTGAGCTACTGAATAGTGGTTTCTGTTGTTGATATGTTTGCCATAAATCATTGCAGAGTTTTAAAGGTGTACAGGAATATTTATTTGTTTTATTAAAAAAGAAAAAAAAAAAAAAAGCTGTTTAAATTCTCAGCCATTAGCAGAACATGGTTTTTTGCTTATGTAGGAGGTTTACAAATAAATAAGTTCTTTTAAGAATCCCCATCCTTGTTTATCATCTGTGGTTTGTTACTTCTCTCTCTTTTTCCTCTCAAGTAATGCCAGGAAAACAAACATGCTCTGTCTTTATCTGCCTCTGAACAAGTCAACTTCTTTTCTTCCACTTTACTGGAAGTTTATATTAGTTTCTAACATTTTCACCTGCTCTTTCCATCTCATTGTAAACTCTTTGCTGCAGACTCAGTGGCCAGCCTTCCAGTGGGCTTATAAAGCCATGAGATCTTCATAAGTTCTTTGGTTTAAAACAAGCAGGAGGAAATAGCTGTGATCTTAGAAAAAGTATTTAAACGTTGCTAGATAAATCTGATTCTCAGAAAATTTTGAGCATCTGCTTCTGAAAAAAAAAATAGATATTTTAAAGGGAATTCCAGCTGGATATATGCAAATGGAAGCATCCAAATTCCCCAGTTATTTTCTTTTAGATATGTATATACTTATGGATCTATATATATTAATTTCTATAAGCTTTACATGGTGCTTATAACCACTAGTTGTTATAATTTTTTATTACAGACTGCATACATGGAAGATACCATATTCCCACTGTTCCCATCAGTGGTTTTCTGAAGACTGGACTCATACACATCTACTTTAGATGTGTTTATGTCACTGTTTACAGCTAAAGCCATGAGACCTGTGTGAGGTCAGAGCTTTTCGTTTTGCCTCTTTGTTCCTTTTTCCTCCTCATTCTCCTTCCAGCCCAGAGAAAAAATCATTACACTAAAATGGAATAATTTTAATAGTAATTTGAATTTGAAGAGAAATTGGTAATTATCCTATCTGAAGAATAAAACTGAAGACAACTAACCTGGACAGTGCAGGAACGGTTTTCTAATAAGCGATTCTACAGACATTTGAGAAGTTATGGGTAAACCATGCAGTAGCTCCAGGAAGTACAGTCACTTCCTTATGGATTTCTAAAAAGTGGATGATAGGCATGTCCAAACCAATGATGGCAAAACACTGACACCGGTGCTAAATCTGGCACTGGCAAATTTGGGCTGGCACCAATGACAATGAGCTATAAATGTTTTTTAAAATAACTTTGGCACCAGGATTGGGGATCTGTTCTAGATTACCATTAATGTTGCTATGGATGTCTGGAATTTCTTCCATGGTTTTTCCTTTCCAGGCTCCCTACTAAGATCCATCTTGGAGTCTGTAATTATTAGCTCTAGAAAAAACTTTTTTGCAGTATTATGCTGTAACTAATTTTTTGATTCTTTTCCACAACACAAACCTGGATTTAATCAACTTCCTTTTGTGGTTATTTCATTTGCATTTACCTTCAAGACGTGGAGTGAAGCCAGAAAGACATGATGAGTTCTTCCTTCATTCAGGAGAGACAGAAAATGAATGCAGGTACCAATATAAACCAAATTAATCAAATTTAATACTCTGCAATTTGTGCACATATTCTGTTTTAGTCAGTGGCCTTTTTATGGGCACCCAGCTGTTTCACATGCAGCGGAATCTTCCCTCTTTCCCCCACATACAAATAATCTTCCTTTTTTTTTTTATTGTATGTGTTTAATAAGAAATTCTTCATTTTATTTAACTCCAAAGGATACCTCTGTGGGATGTCCTTTGGTAAGACAGGAAGCCAAGAACACAAACTGGATTCGTAATATGGAATGGCAAACGATCACTTCAAATCCACAGAATGATTTTGGTTTAGAAAGTTGCTAAATGTGTTTTATTGTCAAGCATCATGACCCATTATGTTGGAAATGCCCAGCAGTAGTGTTCTTTCCCCTCCATGCCCTGAGCTGACATTGACTGAAATCCTTCCATTAGAGGAGTTTATAACAAGCAGAATTAGGTTGTTGCTTTTAGTTCAAACACATACCCCTTCATTTCCTCTAATTTTATACAATGTAAATAAATACTCAGTGGGACTTGGAGGCTACTGGAAAGCACTGAATGCTGATCATGTGTTCTAAATAAGGCACTCCCAAAAAAAGCAATGCCTTTAGGCTGAGGAAGGTAATTGTCAGTTGTTGAGGAGAAAGGTCGAGGGGTGCAAGTGGGCTTTTTCCTGTATTTGTCCGAGAGGATAAACAGCGGGGAAGAAATGCTCTGTAAAAATAAAACAAAGCAAAAGTATGAGGAAAATAGATGGTTCCCATGTTAGATGGCAGGTTTGCCTAAACTGAACTGCCCCATAAAACTTTTGCTTAACAAAAGATGGGGCTTTTCTCTGATGAAACTCTTGGGTTTTTTTCCTGAAGCTGCTGCCCCTCAAGAGCAGAAAAACTATGGTCTAAAAAGATTTGTTGCTCACACCAGCTTCAAAACTGTTGAAAATGGCACTAGAATCAGCACACATTCCTGTCTTACAGTATGAAATCTTTTCCTTTCCCTACTAAATAGTTGTAAAACATCCATACAAACAAGAAAAGGCAGTTTAAAGTGTCTTACTTGCAAGTGCCTTAATAATCAACTGAAATCAGAATAATGAAGATATTAACACCATTCAACCTGAGTGTTTCAAGTCCGAGGTTCAGACCTGTGAGTCTCCCTTTCTCCATGTGACTAGTTCAGACACCAGGATTTCAGAGCTCGGAGCAGACATCAGTTTTACTCCACTATAAACTGGTCTCACTCCTCCAGCTGAAGGGCAAACTAACAGCACTCACCATCCTAGAAATTGTAGAGAAGTTATTCACACAAATATATCACCCATCACAAATAACACTTCCCCTCCATGCACTCAAGCTGGCAAAAAGAAGCTCAAAGACATTAAAGAAATTCATGGATGTAAAACTAAAGAAGAAGTTTAGCCCAACAGAATAGCGTCTCTATTCTATTCCCATTTGTTTTCTAAATTGTTTAAATGTAAGACACAACCTCCCTTTAATTATAGTTTTTTTGGCTAGCTTTAAGAATTTTAAAGAGATCGTAATGATCCCTAAATCACAGATAACTGAACCTATAAAACACAAACTCTGGTCTCCTCATAAAGTCATCTCTTGCCAGCTCTCTGTCGGGAATGATTTTCAGTCGATTTGATCTTCAATAAATAATAGCCTAGGTAAACAGGTGAACTCACAGTAGGCAGACTAATCTTTTTACCCCTTCCCTAACACAGATGTCTCCCAGGGCCAGCAGGAGGGACAGTTATGAGATTGGCAGGCCATACAGCTGTGTCCATTGCACTTTTTCAAGGACTTAAATAGCCCTCAAGTGTGATTTTATACTCTAAAACATCCTAAAATATGACCACATCCTAAATGCATTAAAGATTGTTCCAGGGCCCCTGTGGTTAAATGGAAGAACCAATATCCTTGAGCAGCTCTACAAATAAGAAAAGAAAACTACATCAAATATATAGGAGACTATCATGGTGAATAAAGGAATATGCATATTTTGCTTGGGTATAAGGAAAGAATAAGGAATCAAATATCTTGCTGATATTAAGGTTCATTTCTTGCTGTGATTTGGGACAGAAAAAGGATAATGAAGACAGATCAAAATGAGCCAGAAACTATCATACAACGCCTTCATTCCTTAGACTCTCTTCAGAAACAAGATGACAGACAGATAAACAGAGAGATTCATGCTTGCCTAAAGGCATGCTGTTTGTCAAATTTACACCAAGATTTTTATCTGAGAAGAATTTAAATTGTCCTTAGATTTTTCTCTTACTGCAGATTCAACCCTGAGGAACATTCTCCATGATTTCTTTGGAGTATCACACTAAAATAACTCTTACTTTTCCCTAATAGCTTTGCTAACTCAAGATTCATCCTGTAGCGCATTAGGGTTTCAAAGGGTTTCTCGTGGATAGAAAAGATTAATATAAGCAATTGATCCTTTAAGACAGTTTCAGTTGACTAAAAATCAGATATGGAAAGCTGGTTTTGTAGACTCATTCTTTTCTGTATATGATGGTTTCATATAAATACATTTCTCCTACTTTTCAACTTAATGTCATTGTATTTGACAGGACTAGCTGTTTCTAATTTGAATTTCACAAACCTAATCAGCAAAGCCAGGTAAAATCTATTCCAAAGAAAGAAACTAGCTCTGTCTATCTGGAAGACTCGATGGACTATATGGACTGTCAAGCCCTATAGGATGTCAAACCCTACAGAACAGCTGAATGAAAACAGATGTGTTCAGACCTTGTCCAGTGCTACCTCCAACATGGATGAAGCAGGTGTTTGGCTATTAGCAGCTCAGCTGAAAAATCTGGGCTGTTTATTTTTTGCCTTATCATAGACTTTCAAACAACACGCTTGAAGAATAAAATTAAGCTCATTCCCACTCAACACTTGAGAGATTTAGGTCTTCGCTTTACTTGCTTTTCCATCCCATATTCCTTTCCTGACTTTTCCCCTTTTTGGTTTGAGGCCCAGCAATTTGCTGAGCAAGGTATCCAACTTAGTCATGGGACACAATCCAGTGCAGTGGGTGGTTGGATAATACTGGGGAGAAATCTGACCTAACCTAGTTAAAATAAAATTGGGAAAGCCAGTTATAAAAGCTCTTTATATATATATATA
>NW_010303714.1:0-5715 GCF_000700745.2 Antrostomus carolinensis
ATAATAATAATAATAGCAGCATTAAGACCAAGCAGATCTACACCAAAACTCTCCATTCCCTCTCCTCCAGTATCACCTCAAGGGTTTTGGTTTTTTGGTTGGTTTTTTTTTGAGGGAGGGGGGATGTAAATCAGCCAGGGTAGTTTGGGTCTCTGATCACGTCCAAAATGACAAAAACTGTTTGTTTTCAGACTTGGGGGTTTGGATATTGCTCAAATTTCTCATAATCATCTCTGGGCGCTGACAAGCTGGAGCCTGAGCATGGGGCTGAGCATGCAGCCAGCCTTCCCCCATCATCTCGAATCCAACTGAAAGGAAAGGAGGGAACCATATTGTACCCAGCATTTATTTATCGTTATTATTATTATTAATTTGTTTTTACAGCTTGTTTGGTTTTACTTTATTCGATTTTATCCTCCTCCTTGTTTGTCCTCCTCTGAGCATCGGCAGCTCCGGTTTGGTGGTTTTCCAAACCCCGTTGGAGAAAGGATGCGCTCGGCAGCTTCCAACAAAAAGAGCTCATCAGGCATTTGAGCTGAACAGGAATGAACAAAACCAACCAGCTTTTGAACCAGCAAAACTCAGAGAACAATCATTTCTTTTCCCAAATAAAACAATTCATGCTCAGAGTTTCCTGCGATGTTGGAAATGTTTCAGGTTTGAAGCCGACGGGAGGAGAATGGGAACATACTGGGACCTAGAGATGGAGGGGAGGCAAAAAGAAAAGCTAAAACACAGTTAAAACAGGATAAAAGATGCTGATTTGGTGCCTTTCTTCACTTGGGTGTCTTTTCAAGATATTTCAAGAGATCTCCCCTGCCCACTGCTCCATCTGAAGTGGGGATGGTACCGAAAATGCAGCAGCTCCCGTGGAAATCAAAGTAGAAAAGCTGCTTACCCCGCTGCCGGGCGTGCGAGCACATGGCACTGTGACTGATACGGGACAGGAGAGGGGGATGATGGTCAGTGAGATGGGCAGAGGGGTGCAGAGTCACCCAGGGGTGATGCCTTTGGGTGCTGTCGCAGTGGTAGGGTGAGGGGAGACCTTCTGGCTCTGTCCAAGTCCCTGCAAGGAGAGTGGAGAGAGGTGGGGGTGGGTGTGTTCAACCAAGGACCAAGGGGCAGGACAAGAGGAAATGGCCTCAAGTTGTGCCCAGGGCAGTTGGGATGGGATGTGAGGAAGAATTTCTTTGCTGAAAGGGTTCTGAGGCACTGGAAGGGGTTGCCCAGGGCAGTGGTGGAGTCCCCATCCCTGGAGGGATTGAAGAGTCGTGTAGACATAGTGCTGAGGGACATGGGTTAGTCGGGGACTTGCCAGTGTTGGGTTCATGGTTGGACTTGATGAGCTTAAAGGGCTTTTCCAACCACTACGATTCTGTGATTCTGTGATATGGGTCCCAAAAGCATGGGATGTCCCCTCCATGGATGCTGCTCAGCTGGAGGACACTCTGTGGGCATCATACCTCGATTCAGCCTCAACCCCAAACACCCATCCCAGGGGATCAGCTGCTGCACTGCCCCAAGCTGGGAACATGCCCAGAGCAGATGATTTCTCCATTAATCACCATGGAGAGTCCCAGGATGGACCAGCTCCACTGCACGGACCAAATCCAACCAGCACAGGAAAAAGCAGAGATGGGAAAAGCAACAGCGAGGACCAAGCAAGGACAATGTCCTGGGGTTCCAGTGCTCCCAGCAGCACAGCTGGCTCCTCTCCGCATCCCCCTCGCCTTCCTTATTTATAGCTCAAGATGAAACCTCCTTGTTCCTCTCACTGGCAGAGGATCAGAACTCCTCAGTTCTCCCTCAGCCGCTGAACGTTGCGTTTCTATTTATTTTTTTAATCTGACACTGAAACAATTTAAATGAGGATTAAAAAATCAGAGAGGTAAAAAGCAGCCATCGGCACGCTTAAAAAAAATAAAGTCATTTTCGGCATCCAGTCACATCTGCCCTGAGCTGGGAGCATTGGGCACAAATTTTTAAGTAAAGGATTCAATAATTTCTGGGATTGTCCAGCACCATCAGAGGTGTTAAATGAGGGATTCAGGGATAAACCAAGGATTATGTAAAATGAGTCTTTAAGCACAATGTGGGTTTTATTTGAAGATTCAGGCACATCTAATAAAAAGGTGACGGATATCAGAGCGACGGGGCTCTGGATTTGGGGTGAATGGAGCTTGAAATGGTAAAATAACAGCCGAGCTGTTCCTGAACCTCAGGAAAACCAGGTGGTGGGGACAGGTCTGGCCCCAGGACCCTATGGTGACACATGAAGGGGACAGGATGGTGATTGCAGTGACCAGGTGAAAAGCAGGAGATGTGGCTGGTGGTGACAGGAGCTCTGTGCTGGGTGGGATGGTGCAGCCCATCGACCACCTTCCCCCACGGGATGTTTGCAAACGTCCCTTTCTCTGCCTGAAAAAGGGAAATTCTTTTGAAGATTATTTTAGAAGTCTTGTCTTATCGGTGCATCCCAGCCCTGGGATCCCAACCCAGATGACCCAAAACATCTGGAAGGGTGTTGGGTCTCCAGGAGGTCCAGCCAGACCACATCTGGCTGCCATGAGAAGGTCACCAAGATGCCACATCGAGCATCTTCCCAAAGAAAACCCCCTTTAGGGCAATCTCTCCAGCCTCAACTTCCTAGTGATTAATGACTACTTCATCTCCTGATTTATATTTTTTTTAGGAGAGATGTATAAAAATCCACTTCTCAGTTGAAGGTTTAGGGGAGAAGAGGAACCACAGACGGGTCCTGAGCACCCAGTGCTGTGGTGGGTGCTCCAGCTGGAGGAAGGGGTGATGCTCTCCACTCCCCTCTGCCTTAAAACCCTGTTATTGTTAATGAGCTATGCTTTATCACAACTGCTAATTAATTATTTGAGTTATTCATACTTGTTCACCCACTTGTGGTGGGTGACCCACATCTGGCTGCTGTGGGAAGGTCACTGAGATGCCACCTTGAGCATCCTCCCAAAGAAAACTCCCTTTAAGGCAATTTCTCCAGCTTCAGCTTTCTGAATTATTCCTAAAGAAGCAGAACCACCTTCAATTTCTCCACCAAAAAGGCAAAAAGCAATAAATCATTATTCTCCTTAATTAAAAAGCATGTTGATCTTGTAAGCAGTTAATTAATAATTCCACATTAACTCAATTAAGGATTAGGAGAGCTGGAGGGAGCGCAGGGCACAGGAGGCTCCTGGGGTTGGGGTGAACCTGTTGGGTTCAACTCAGCCTCGTAAACTGGGGATAAATTCTCTGACCCCAACAGGTCTTGAGGTTTTAGGGATCAAATCACAGCAAATGTCACCTCAGTGTCACCCAGGTCTCATGGATGCTCTCTCCCACCCATCCCTACATCCCTCCAGGCTCCAGGCCAGGGGGTTCCCACATCTATAAGAATAAACCTATTTTATTGGCAGCACTTTGACTTTCCAGCCATGAACAAGTATGAATAACTCAAATAATTAATTAGCAGTTGTGATAAAGCATAGCTCATTAACAATAACAGGGTTTTAAGGCAGAGGGGAGTGGAGAGCATCACCCCTTCCTCCAGCTGGAGCACCCACCACAGCACTGGGTGCTCAGGACCCGTCTGGGGTTCCTCTTCTCCCCACCCACCCCCAAACCCTCAACTGCAAAGTGGATTTTTATGCATCTCTCCTAAAAAAATTTAAATAAATAAATAAAAAGGAAAAAAAGGCAATTTCAGGAGATGAAGTAGTCATTAATCACCAGGAAACTGTGCTTGTTACAGGAGAAACATTAACAAAATAATCATAAATTGTCTGCCAGCATCTCGTTTTGCTGCTGTAATTAGTTATTAACCCTTTGCCACACGGTGCAGAGCTCTCTCAGCACCTGGGCTCACCGGCATCTTGAGCATCCTCTACCGCACCCGAAGCTGCGCCTGCAGCAGCCTCACCAAATAAAATCTTCAACAACATTGGCACTTTTGGAAAGCTGCATTTCTCGAGGTTATTAAAATCCAATTATTTTATTGCTATTATTTTATACACTGATTTAAAGCAGCCAGGCATGGTGGAGATGGCTGCACATCCCACTCACCATTCCTCCCTTGTGATAAAGATGCTGCCAGGACACGGATGTTTTCAGGATTCCACTGAAGTGGTGAGATGGAAAAACCATCCTCAAAGCTCCAGCTTGAAGTGCCATCACCAGTGGCACAGGTTTGCTCTGAGCCCTTTCAAACTCGCTGCATGGATGGGGCACCCCTGGAGCTGCAAGAGTAAGGAGCAAATCCAGCCTTTCCCCATGATTCCCGATGAATACAAGGGAGTGCTGCCAACTCGAGCAAGAAAATGTGGTTTGAAATCCATGGGGTTGTCTAATTCCTCTCTGTATCCGATGGCTGCGATTGGGATTTGGGTCCCCAGCTCCAGTGTGGGGTTTTATCCCAGCAGCATCCATGTTGGAAGCTGGAAATCCAGCAGCCCCAGGATCCTGACTTCACTTTCCCCACCACTCCTGTCAATCTCTTTTTTAATGCCATATTGAATTTAATACAATAGAAATGTATTCATTGAATTAATTCCATATATATGGGATGAAATGGACCCTGATGAAGTTTGCTGATGATACCAAGAGTGGACACTTCAGAATGGAGAGCCACCATGCAGGAAGACCTGGATAGGCTGTGTCCTGGTTTCTGGGATAGAGCTAATCCTCTTCTTAGTGGCTGGAATTGGATTTGGATTCAGTCTGGGATCTGATATGAGAAGGATGTTGATAATACACGGATGGTTTTAGCTGTTGCTAAGAAATCAAGGACGTTCCAACTTCCCATTTTGCTGGTCTGCAGGTACAGAAGAAACTGGAGGGGACAGAGTAAAATTACCAGAGCCAGCACTTGGCTCTGCCAATGGATATTCCATATCATATCACATCATGTTTGATATATCAATGAGGGTGGGCTGGAATACGCTCACTCTCTTCCAGGACTGCAGTTTGGGGTTTGGGACTTTTCCTTCCCTCTGACCTCACATTCACGTGAATTCACATCCTCAAAAAAAATGTTCTTTTCCTTTTTTCTTCAAAAAATAATGTGTAATATCAAGCCAGTTGATTCCAGTTTTCCATTTCAGATGACTACAGCCCTAGAGAGGGGTTATTGGAGCCTGGAGGGACCCTTCCCTCCAGCACCGGGCTCATTTCAGATGCCCACTGGGGTCTGCGTGCCCTGTGTCACTGGGGTGGGGACAGTCTTGAGAGGGGACAGACAAGGGACAATCCACTGAGTGTGAGCTGAGTAACTTCTCACTGGGATATTGCTCGATTGCGGATGGGATTTGATGGGAATAAAATACCAAGTGCTTGAGAACGGGACTGGAAGGGAACATGGCTGGATTTGTGGGCGACGATCCCTCGGAGCAGCCAACCCCCTGGGCTGGCGAGGGGAGGGATGCTGTTAACGAAGGAATCTGCTAATTGCACGTAGAAGAGGACTGTGATGAGCAAGCCAGGGTTTATTGAGCTGTTCCCACCACTCAGAGAAGTTTAATCTCTACATGAAAGAAGAAATTATTTTTCAAACCATTGTTCTGCTGTCATGGGTCGATCAGCGAGGCAGACGCCTGCGCTTCCCTTTTCTCCCTCCGATCTAATCAGTTTTAATTGGAAGAATAAATGAGACCTTTCCTTCACCATAATTATACAAAACATTGAATTAAATTACTATTAGGCTTTTTTTTT
>NW_010303715.1:0-17450 GCF_000700745.2 Antrostomus carolinensis
GGTTTGGCTGCAGCCCAGTGCAACTGCCACACAGGTACAAAGGGTGACCAGCACGGGCTGTACGATCTGTACATTAATATATTTAAACATACATTGTAGGCTTTTATGCTATAAAATACTACTTACAAGTATATACAAATTTGTACATACTTACCAAAGTTATTGTATGATGTTTATTTAAATGATGGCTCTAATGGGATGACAGTAGGAGAAAATTCTTTGCACATAGCAGTGATTTACATGTGTTCAGAGAACATCGGTTACTGTGTGACCAGTGATTGAAAAATGAGTGTGTAAACACCCTAGTTATTCCCTTGGCCTAATATTATTTTTATTATTACATTTTCAAATTTGTTTATTGAAAATAGCCACGTGAAGATAATGAGCTGAAGACAAGTCTTCATTTCTTGGCACTCTCAGGCACCTAGTCTCCAAGGATTTTGAAGCTGGCGTGCTCTAAATTTGTAATAAAATAGCCTTGTAATTGGTAAGCACAGAAAATATTACTTTTATAAATATTTGATGAATAGAGATGTTTTATCTATTCATTAGACTCCAGAGTAATATATGTTCATTAGCAGAAGATGAATAACAGCATTTAATATGCTTTGTTTACAACAGAAGGTCACATGGAAGAATATATTAATATGTAAGTTGTGACCTTCACACTTTGTCAGTTTTAACAGCAATGGGGTTTCCCATTATATGGTCAGATTTGTGTTTGATTTCCAGCTTTAATTAAAGCAATTAAATTCACCCTCTGTGACAGGTAAAATGCACTAGGATTATTGGTTATTATACAGTTTTTAGTCAAAAAGAGAAAAAAAAAAAGTTAAACCTTTTCAAGAAAATACATTTTTGTTCACAATGCCACTGAATAAAATTGTGAATTGCTAGTGGGTGTAAGAGTTACTAATTTCAGAAATAATCAGAAATAGGTATCAGAAATAACATCAGATTAATTTTTTTTTGTTTTAAAATGTATAACTTCGTGAGAAATAACAGTCACAGAAAGAGAAGGGTACAGTGGGTCTCTTGCACTGCTCATCTCGGGAGTCATGGACACGCTCCAAGTTCACAGAGCTGTTAGCACAACTGTTTAAAATTGTATGACTGGTAAGTGTACTACACTTGTAGCTTTCAGGCATGGTTTCACAGAACAGACAGTAGGCAGGAACAAAGAAACCGGAGGCTGAAAGGGAACGGTGCTTAGAGATCATCAAAAGCTGGTTTGGTCAGGTTGGGTTTTGAACAGAACTGTGATTTCCAAAAAAAAAAATCATCATTTTCTTGAAAAATCTATTCTGTAGTTAATCTTGGAAACTGGGGTCCAGTTGAACCACAGCCTAGAAAAGAACCTTGGAATTGCAAGGTTCATTTAAAAAAATAAGATTAAAATCTCTATTTTTTTTCTTACTGATTTTAAAATAAAAAGAAAGTCAAAATATAAATTTATCTTCCAGGATGCACATTTAAATATCTAATCAACACTAACTGGAGAAAAGTCATTCCAGTAAAATATTTGGCTTTTTGAAGGCAAGCACGGCAGGAACTTCACCTGTGGCCTAGCTGCTGTACATAATATATTATTAACAAAATATAGTGATCTCACGATTGTGGTGTTCTGCTTTTTTCTAGTTAGGCTGTGCTCTTCTTTTTTCTTGTTTCCATAAAGTATGGTCTGCAGATAATTCCTGTGGCATAAATGGGTGAGACTGGTGACTGATATAAAGGAACTCTGCCAGAGGAAGAAGAGAGGGACAAAGAAAAAAGGTTACTTAACTGCTTGTCACATATAATCTGTAAATATAAGGGTGTTTTTCTCCCCCTTTTCCCCCTTGCTCTGGTCACATAAGCATCATCCTTCTTATTCAAAAGCAGAGCTGGAAAAACACCTCACATCTTCATCCTAATCATAAACTACTCGATTTATTTGTTCTCACTGTAACATCACACTAAAGGCAGACACTGAATGTCGAGTCCTTTACACTCCCAACCCACACCCACCTTACAACAATAAGGTATGAGTCACAGAGAAAAACCAGCAATAAACCCCAACATCATGGTGCTTCTGCCCTCCATGTTGCTGTAGAAAGTCCTGAACTCTGCTTTATCTTTGTGGTTTTGATTTACATCTCATTAAGTCCACTTTCTTCTGTGCAAAAGCACTTTCTTCTCATTTGCATAAACATATACATTGCATAAATAGCATTGACTGTGAAGGAGTCAGCGTAAAAGAGGCGAGCGTTACACAAATTCAAAGCAAGAAATGAATAGGCAAGGTGTACTGCGTCTCCTGAAGGAGGAGTTTGCAGAAATGTTTGCTGAGAAACTGGAGTTGGAGCTTGTAGATAAGCACTGCCCATGAAGGCCACCATGACAAATGGTTCCCAAGATGCTGAGAGAGACATGGCACAAGGCTGGGGAAGGGGCTGGAGAATAGGCCCTGTGAGGAGCGGCTGAGGGAACTGGGGTTGTTTAGAGAAGAGGAGGCTGAGGGGAGACCTTCTCGCTCTCTACAGCTCCCTGAAAGGAGGGTGTAGGGAGGCGGGTGTGTGTCTTTTCTCCCAGGTAACTGGTGATAGGACAAGAGGAAATGGGCTCAAGTTATGCCAGGGGAGGTACAAATTGGATGTCAGGAAATACTTCTTCACTGAAAGATTTTATGACGTGCAGCGACAGTGGAAGATTTAATGAGGGTTAGTTATTTAGTTGAGTATCGTGTTTGAAATGTGTAGTCTTCAACAGCTTTTCGAGAATGCTGCAGCTCTTAGAACATTAGATGATACAAAACAAACAAAAAATCACTTCCTGATTGAGATCATAATGAAGTTTAAAAAACTATTTCTGTGTAATTTGGACGTGGTTTCCAGTCACAGCTGTACCTGTCCTGTGTACAATTGCTACTTTGTCACCTCGAGTCAGAATGTAAAAACTGTTCATTTCTAAAGAAATAAGATTTAGAAATCTTTAAAAGTTTGAGGTCAGAATTTAGTACTGGTTTTGATATTCAGAAATTGAAACGTTTCTGACATCACTGAAACACCGCCATTTGGCAGACTTTGTGAGGCATATATTGTTTAGCCAGAGCAGTAAATCTTGGATTGTAATTTCCAGGGTGCTGCAGCTGAAGAAAACACATTATGAGTTAAAATAAATGTTTCCACCTTTTATGGAAAAAATCCATGTATGATGAAAGTCATTTTTTACATGAAAAATTGTGCTTGAAATCTGTATCAATTTCTATTAAAAATTAATATTGCTTAAAATAATTTGTAGACTTCTCTGGATTGCATCATGGGAGAGTTGTGACATCCAGTGCCACTTGTTGTCCACAGCCACCTTAACTGATTGAAATCAACAAAAATCTAATACTCTTATTATAAGCCAGAGATCAACATTAATTTTTTATTCTTGTCACTGTTGTTCCACGCAGAACTGATTTGTTTGCCAAAGTTAAGACTGGATGTGTGCTATTAGATTATATATGATAGTATAATTAGACGTATGTGACCAGTTCAGCATATTATCAATGCCTTGTCCATGCTGTTTACCAAATTCTAATTTCATCACATTTTAAATTTAAAAGCATATGACAAGATTCATTAACAATTCTCTCTGAGAAATTAAAAATGCTTTAAAAAATTGAAGGATATAAAAATTATCCTTGTGTGAAATTTTAGATCTATGTTAAAAGCAGTCCGAATTCTTTTAAGATGCATATGAATATTCAGTAATTATGTGCAAGGCAATTCATCAGTCATTTGCTTTGCTGGAATGCAAGTTTTAATATGCAAATGTAAAGTAAAATCACTACTACAGTTGCATAGAAATACTATTTCTCGCCTTCCTCAATTTCTGTGTTGACAATAGAGAAATAAGGGTACCTTTTATTTAATATAGTTCCTTTCATTATAGATATTATTCAGCTGTACATTCTAAAATGACAGTTTGATTTGGTTTCACTTGAATATTTTGAAGCTTTTTGAACCGTAAATCCATAGTACGCACTCGAACAATGCGTTGGCTTCATATTAATATTCAATATTATTCTCACAAATTGAATTAGTCGGCGAGCTGCAACTCCCATAGTAAAGCTTTTTGGTCTAAAATGTACAGCTGAGGGCAGATTCAATGCTCTCGAGCACCTTTACTGTGGCTTTGTTTACCAAATCTCCTATTTATAATATGTACCTGAAGATGACACGTCAAAGGCAATTCTGCTGGAGCAGCACTAGGAGAAGGAACTGCTGTATCTCTTTGGAAAGTAGAAAAGCTATTGGTATTGGGGAAAAAAATGTATTAAGAGAGCTTGAAATTCAGTGTTGAAAAGGAACTTTTTGCTTCTGAGCTAAAGCCCAGTGAATAAAAGGAAATATTCCATTTGGCTCAGATGGACTTGGGTTCAGGCTTCAAAACAGTGACTGGTAACTCAAAAGGCTCCTTCGGGATAAGGCTGTGGTAGAGCACAGCACAGGGGCTGAGCTTTAGAGATTCTAGAGAGCAGCCTGTTCCCAAGGGAATTCTGCTGCAAGATTTACTCAGTGCAGGTTGTGCTTCCAGAAACCCTTCAGCTCTGAGGCTGTCCCGCTGTAACACCAGTGTGCTTATTTTTAATATTTACCAGAAAGTGAAAAAAGCCCCCAACAATGGGGTAATTAATTAATGAGGAAAAAAAAAAACCACTCAGAAGAACTGTGTAAGGAGTGTTTATGAACTGAAAGGAAGCTGACAACAATGAAGTTCTTTATTTTTTGGGTTTTTATTGGGAAAAATGGAGGTAAACAAGAGAAAGGCATCACTGGAATGGTTCCAGAGAAAAGTCTAAAATACAGATCAAAGAAATTATGCAACTAGACTTCTCAAACCATCCTCTTGATTAATCTTTTAAGTGTATATTTTCATAATCAGTAACATGATTTCATGTTTTCTGTTTATTTTAAGAAGGGGAGGCTACAGCACATGCAAAGAGTAGGACATAAAATCATCATCGGAGTAGTTTTCTGTCAGGAAATGAGGTTTGAAAATCAATACACCACAAAAGTACAAAGCATGATTTCCTTAGGGGAAGCAAATTATATTTCTCGTACCTTAAGGTGCTCCTAATCTTTTCTATCAGCTTTTTTTCCACTTTATTCCTTCATTTCCTTTGTTTCAGTTTCTATTTTCCTTTTTTCCTATATTCATATTTTCCATTCCTCTTTAGAAAAACAATTTCTATGATAATTTGATCGTTCAATATATATATCAAATGGATGGCCAATATTTATGCACTACATACTAGATCCTGCATAACAGTAAACACAGTTGGGTTAAATATCTACAGTATTATCTTTATTTGAGCAAAATGCATCTCTGAGCCTTGTGCTAAGCATGGTAGAGGCACACTAAAAATGCAGGTATGCTTTTTTCTTATTGTATTTTTCCATTTTCAACTGTAAATGAAATTAAGTCAATGAGAGGACACCAACAAATAGATGAAACTAGGGACACAGTTTAGTCGGGGACTTGTCAGCGTGAGGTTAATGATTGGACTTGATGGTCTTAAAGGTCTTTTCCAATGGGGACAATTCCATGACTCTGTGTGAAACATTCTCGTGTGTGTGTGATTACATATGTCTGTAGGAACATGGGAAATTTTGCTTCTGAGGCTAAAATGTCACTCTTAGATTTACAGGCTACTCCACCCTTAAAACGCCCATTGTAACCTGCAGACAAGTGCCAGAAGACACGATTCTTTTCCCAACCTCTTATTGGCAAGGACTCCTCCTGTCTCACACAGACAGACAGACGTAAACCCTAAACCTACTGCTGACAACCAAATCTGGTAAATCTTATTTTGCTTATTGTTGCTCTGAAATTCACCTGTGAGGGAGGTGCTGGCCAGCACACAGAGTTTGAATAGCTGCCTCAAATCTTTGCAGCTCATCTTTCTACCATATCAACAAATATTCCCTATCACTTAACTCACCAGCACCTAAAAATAATCCCTAAAGGAAATGAAATGAGTTTGATGAATGATTCAAGGCCTCAACAATTAATTATTGATTGAAAACTCTTACTAAATACTTATTGAGGTATTTACTTATAAAATACAATTCCATTTTATGGAGCTCAGTGTCAGTAATGCTTCAGTCCTTTTTTGTTTTGTTTGATTGGGTGTTTTTTTGCTATAAATCACATCTGAGCTGTAGAAGCTGAAGATATAATCAGGTCAACATCTTGGTTTGTTCAGCCTGGAGAAGAGGAGACTGAGAGGAGATCTCATCATGGTCTAGAGCTTCCTCCCAAGGGGAAGAGGAGGGGCAGGCGCTGATCTCTTCTCTCTGGCCACCAACGAATGCCAGGAGCAGAGGAAATGGCAGGAAGATGTGGCAGGGGAGGGTGAGGTTGGCCGTGAGGAAAAGGTTCTTGAGGCAGAGGGTGGTGGAGCACTGGAACAGGCTCCCCAGGGAGGTGCTCAAGGCACCAAGCCTGACAAGATTCCAGCAGCAAATGACACATAAATTGAAGCTAAAATCTGTGGTCAGCTAATCATTTTATTAAAAGCTTTTAACTGGATTAATATTGAAGCTCTTTCAAAGTAGAATTGAACATATAATTGCATGCAGTTAAGAATTCACTTGCATTTTTTATTCCATCAGATAATCTAAATATTTAATCTCAACTGTCATAAATTAAAGCTATATTTGATTGTGGGTTTTGACCATGTGTTACTCTTGCAACAAATTAATAGCTTCTTAATTAATTTTTAATATAACAGTAATATTTTGTGATCATGGTTTCTCAGTAATAAGATTTCATCTTGAAAGGTAATTTGCCATTTTAGATTTTCTTTATTGGCCTATTCTTGACAGTTTGAATTGTTTAGAAGTGACATGAAAAGTTGCAAAATTGATTAAAATCACTGATGTCTTAATATTCCTGATTTTTTTTAATTTGCTTTTCTTCATTTTTATAGTGTAATGATTAGTTACAACTATAATGAAGCAGAACTTCCATTACAGTGTCTTTAATTCAGATTATTTATTTAGTTGAATTTTGCACGGGTAACTGTGTTTTTTTTTCCAGAAAAGGAAATGAAAAGTAAGCCATATCAATTTTACCTTTCTGTAGAGTACATTGGAAGACCAAACACTTGGAATATAGAATTTGTGGAACAGAGTACACTAAAATAGAGAAATAGTTTTGTGTACCATATTCTGGAGTAGAATTCAGAAAATTTTGTATGTAAAAAAAATATATTTTAGTTTTTGGTTTTGTGTGTGGTTTGTTGTTTTGTTTTTCACTTAAGTCCAGAAGTATAAAGAACTGCAGCATGAATTTTACAGTCTTCACCTGAGTTTTTCTCCACTAATGTATGTTCACCCATTACTGTTGCTGTCAAAGTATATCAATCTTTATGCCTTATAAGAGCTGTTTTAAGAAGAGGCTAAAGGAGACATTTCAATTTTTGAGTAGAAACTTAGTGGGGAAAAAAAAAAGCAAGGTAATGTCCCATGAAGTAGTTTGCAAGGCCTTGAATTGCTTTTTATTTCTATGGAACTTCTTACAGACCTAAAACTCTCATTTAGATTTGTTGTTTGTAATTCATGTAGATTCCACTTGCTTCTGTAGATTATATATCTAGCACAGTCCAATTTTGATTTTTAATATTTTTTTTTTTTTTCATTTAACAAAATATTAAATGGCCCTTACAACTGAGGTTTTGAATTCACTTAATACTAAGGAGGGAAAAATGTTTCATTTTCTTGTTGTATGGTATGTATATCATGGTTATAGGGTATGTATACCATAGTTATATGGTATATAAATACCTTCTTACCTGGTCAACTGTTATCTTGTTTTCCCTAAAACAAAAACCATCCCTGCTGTCTGCAGTACGTGTGACATGTCACTGAAAGCACAACCAGGGCACGTGCCCTTTGTGCCTCCGTAAGGGAGATGCTTCAAGGACCATTTCTTCTCGTTCGGTACTGAGCTCTATGAAAATACTGCTAATTATTGCTGACCTAGTCTGTGACACCAGGAATTTAATCACACGCTTTCGAGCATAAACTAAGCAACAAGCTGGTCCCTTGCTATATCATTATCCATCTCTTAGCCTGCTCCTTGGGACGCCAGGGGAGAGGATTAGAGCCGTAGCACACGTGGAAGGCGTTGTGTGTGACCTGTGAACCTCGTAGTTAATCTCTCTTGCCTGAGGAGTGATGAAAAACCTCTCATAATCTGTATTTTTGTAGTTGATATCATTTGTGCTGAAACACTATAGACAATATTTTCTGCTCTTTTGACTCTGGAGAAAAAGGTCTATGAGGAGAAAGAGACAGAAAAGACAGTGATATAAAACTAATCAGTCCTATAATTGCAACTTCCATTGCCCAGGCAAGCAGTGGGTATCATCAATAGTAAATGCTGCTAATCATTAATTTTCTCTGTCACAAGACCAGATATTGGATTTTTTCATTGGTCTTTCCATAGCTATTGTGTAAACAATACAAAGTACTCTTGGGTTTGTTTTTTTTATCCCCCTGGTTTTAAAAGAGATCTACTAATTAGATAATTTGTGGCATTAGGGCATGTCTGGGGATTTTTCATTCTTTGAGGAAAAAAAAAAAGACAGCTCTTTTGCAATCTCTGTGTCCTTGGAGACTGTTGAGAAGGTTATTCTCTATCAGTTTATCAGCTTTTCCAATGCTTGTAGCAGGGTTTGGGTTTTTTCTTTGAATTTTACTATTCAATTATAATCACCTTCTTTCTTCTCTCTAATAGAATTGTTTTATATCCTTTTTGTTCATATTTTTCAGTGGTTGAGGTTATCATTATGCTATTGCGAAACAACATGTAATAGCATTCTTTATTAACTCATGCATGAAAACATAAAGCTTTAATCTTCTTTAAAAGGTATTTTGAGACTATGTGAAGCTTCACTGATGTTCAGGAGCATTCTTTCTGATCAGGCTGGTTAATTTCTGGAGGGACACCTGATCACAGAAATTAACAGAAAGTTCAAGACCTGGATTTTATAACAATAGCTGGTATTTTACTCCAAGCAAAAAACACTTTCAGATGACTAGACACATCATGCTGTCACACGAATAATCTTGCTCTAACTTACTGATAAAATTTATAAGCTCAAGAATTAAACACATAACGATTTTTTTTTCACTGAATTTTCTTCTTTTTTTTTTAGTGGTTAGAGAACGTTGAGAACATTTGGTTGTTCAGCTGCACTCTGTGTTCCGTTGGGAATCTGGGCTTCAAAGAGTACACCAGAAGACATGTACATAAACAAAAAGAACACCTATATGTAAAACATACATTTATAGCATATATGTATATATTATATATATGTAAATACATAGTAGCATAGAATCACAGAATGGTTAGGATTGAAAGGGACCTTAAAGCTCATCCAGTCCCAACCCCCCTGCCATCAGCAGGGACACCTTCCACTAGACCAGGTTGCTCAAAGCCTCATCCAGCCTGGCCTTAAAAAGGCCTTATGCTTAAAAAAAGCATATATTTGTATATTTAGAACATGAAGTTTCATAATGTCTTTGAGCTAAGTAGTGTGCCTTTCACAGAGGAGTAAAGTGGAAGAACTTAATTAAACAATTTTTTTTTATTTTTTTTTCAAAACTTATAACAGCTTTTGCTTGCCTCTGATTTGGGTGTCCAATACAAGATGCACCAGTTGTGATTTTTCAGAATCTTCAAGAATATGCAGCTTTTCTTGACTTCACATCTAAAAAGGTTGTTCTCAAAAACCCCATGAAATTCAGCTTGAGGAAGATAGTTTCAAGCATACAGTGACAGGCTCCAGCACAGTCACAGCTTAGTCAATATTGGCAACTTCAGGATGTAGTGCATTGATAGTCAAATTGTCTTGACCTCAAATTTCTGAGGTCAAATTTCAAATGTTCCATCTACAAGAAATCTGAAAAGAGACTATTTAAAAATGTGGGCTGTTGCTGATTATTTAACTAATTATTCCCTTTTTTTCAGGTTTTACTTAATTGAGTAACCCACAAATGGTATTTTTAGAAACTACTTTTTTACATTAATGCTTTTGACAATGAGGTCTTATTAAAACATAAATAAAACTCCCTAGTTTTGTTTTAATTCTTGCATTTTAAAGATATTAAAAGCACACACAACTTGTGCAGTTTACTTTTCTCATTTTGACTAGTTTTGCCCAGGAATTCTGCCTTTCGGTCACCATGGTCTTAAGGCAGGGGACTAACCTCTTCTTGGTTCCTCTCTCTTGCTCCACTTCACCAGTTCTCTGTTGATCTAAAAATCTCATTATTTTTAGTAGTAGCAGGAATTCATAATCAAGCACTTAATGAAGATTGTGTTTAGCCCAGCCCCCAGCAAGTTTCTGTGATTATTCCCATTCTTTTTTTGCATGAAGTTATAATAGGGCATAGCAAGGTCTTGATGGAACCATCTGATGGTACTGCCAGTACTACTGCCACCACCACCAAGAGTCTTCATCCAAAAAACAGATTTAAAAAATGAAGATATCAATTGCATTTAAAGTAAACCTTATTCAGCAAAAATACTCTCCCTTGCTTTCTCGTTCCTCTGCAGCTCTTTGTGTGTTCTCTAGCACTAGCCTTGGTCCAAAACTAGGACTTCCTGACTTTATGGTAACGTGAATAATCTCACTGGCCTCCTCTGTTATACAACTGCCAAAAGAAAATCAATTCTTCCTCACACTTCATAATACACCTTCACATTCTTTAGGAGATCTTCATGTGGACGTGGTCTTTTAGCCTTTTAAAATACATTCTTGGACAGTTAAGTTTGTGTTTACCTAAGATTATCTATTTCTTTTTTTTAATACTGATTATCTCAGATCCCTTTATGGTGTTTCTCTTAAGTAAATATATTAAGAAAGTATTAAAGCTCTCTGTCTTGTGTCAAGGTTGTTATTTGACAAAGGGTTCTGATAGTCAAACCTTTGCAATTACAGCAGAAGCAGAGGAAATGAAGGGTCAGCTCTTCCACTTAAGAAATTAATTTAAAAAAATAAAAAGAGGATCTATGAGTTAGACAAAGTGTCACTCACATTCTGTTGGGTTTTTTTTTTTTCTTACAACTTGATCACTTATTTATATTGTCCTTTGATTGATTTGTCATTTACTGGCAGCTGAAGTATGTTTTCAGATCTTTTGTATAGATTTAATCTTGTGATGGAAATCACATGTTTGATTGACAGCAGTAGTTTATAATCATTGCTCTTTAAAGAACAGCTTTAAGCTTTTTAGCTTTAAATAAGTTTTGTTTTTCTTTTAATTTGTAATAAATTTAATGGGTTTGCATGAAGACACTCTACTGAATTTAATGTGTATAATAAGTTGTTCTCTTGAAACACAACAATAAAATATTTTGCATTCAAGATATGGGATAAAAATGCATCTAAAATAATTCCATTATTCTCTCTCCCTCTTACAAATAAACACATCAGTACAAATATGATGACTATAAATACACATGGTGCTAGAAACTTTTCTGCTCAACATAAAATATATCCTAATGGACAATATGTTATAAAATTAACACATAATTTAAGAAAAGAAAAATCTGATAATGAAGGCAGATTTTTTTCCAAACCCAGATGGAGTTGTAGTACCTTGATCTTACACATTATTAATAAATAAACAATTACTTTTGAAAATTTCCACATCAGCTCTACAATCTGAAAATAATTACATATTTTTTCCAGGCTTGGCAGAGAAAGTCCTAATTATGACTCTGCTAGATTTTTTGATACTTCTTGTAATAATTTGTGGGTTTTTTTGGTTTATTGTGGTTTTGGTTTATTATTTATGATAATACCTTGTAAGTGTTACCTTTGATGGGGAACAGCAGTACTTCTTTCCCAGTAGAAGGCAGCCTTTCTGTAGGCTGCAAGATTTTCTCTAAGCCAGAAACTCTTTCCAACACATAAACACACACACACAAATATGTTGTTTAATTCCAGTCTGTTAAGGTGTTTTGCTTTTTTATCTGTCTCATCCTTAGCATTTTTAAAGTCTCTTCCTGGACAGCACCGTTACTTGCAGGCTTTACTGCAAATGGTAAACCAGAATTGTACACAAACCTTTACGTTTTCTCTGTTCTTCTAACCTGATTCTCTCGAGTTTGCTTCTCCCTGTGCCCTTATTAACATTCATAATAAAGGGAGGGAGAATATTCTAATTAGTTTTTGCAATCTAACACAGTTTAATTGTGACTTGTTGGGATTTAGAAGAAGCAAACAGCTCTAAATTCTTATTCACTACACTTGAGTGAATTTGAGAGAGATTTTCTTTACTTAGAAGTGAGCGTGGATGGAGAAATAGATGTTGTTTGACTTACACAGACTTAACAGATGAGGTGTGCTCAGTGTATCACTACATGTTTTTTTATCTGAGGCCAAATATTTTTTCTTGTATTGCTTAATCCTTATCAGCTCCAGAACCGAGCGGTGAAGAAATGCGATACAGCAAGTGAGCCAGGGGAGGTGAGACACCGACAAAACTTACACCATTTACAATTCTGTTGGCTGCTGAAGCTTGAAAAGTGGACCCTGACTTTTCCTCCTTCTGATCGTCTCTAGAGAGCATCTCAGCACAAATTCTACCATAACTAACACATGATGAACTGCTACAGGAGATTTTACTTCATTAAACAAGGAACAACTTTACCAGGTAAAATTTATCCTGAAGAGTTTATGTGTGTTTTGGAATTGCTTGGTGAATTTTGTGTGAGATAGTCTGCATGTCTATTTACTGCTCACGCTTACGGTCTTGTATTCAAAACAAATTCATACTTCACGTTCTGCCCCAGAGAAATAAAAACTTAGTGTCTTTTATAAATATTTTCACTAATTTCTGTGGTTTGAGGTCCAGATAATTTACAGTTTATATATTACAATACCTAGTCAAGTATTGATCAGGTATTTCTGAAAACATTTACAAATGGTAGTTCCCCTCATAATTTTAACAGCAATAAACATTTATCACAATGTGCACTAGAAGATGATTGATTGTGCTTCATCGTTTGCTGACATCTTGTTAAAAAATACTAAACAAATAATCTTGTCAGACGTGCAGATTCCTATATTTAAAGTATTTTACCATAAAACGCACAGAGGAAGTAATTAGGATAAATTTCTGAGCGATTCCTTCAGCCTGAAAAGTATTGGCTACATTGGATGGAAGTTTGAGCTGGTTTGTGCGTGATCTGCTCACCAAAAAAGCGCTTGGCTTGCAACAAGGTTTTACATAATTAATCTGGTTCTATTTGACAATGTTCTCAAGAGATTTGAGCTACATGGTCTTTTACTCAGACAGACGTTTGTTTGCTGAAAAGTTTTTAACTGCTGAACTAGTGCCACATGAGATGAATACAATCACCACAGGCCTGAAAGTCATGGTAATGTGCATCTTGCTACTGAAATCTTACGTGGAGGTTTTATAGTGCAGAGCTGTCTCTACATAAAACTCTCCTGTTATACTCTGTGTAATCAGAATTTGTGGGGAAACTTGCACAGGAGCTGCAGACAGGTGGGTATTTATCCTGAAAATGCTATGATATAGTCATCATCTGAAGATGCTGGTACAAATCAAATGAAATTCTATTTTAGGCTTTATAATTATTATTTAACTGTTATTTAATTAGCATTAACTTTTGTCAAGAATTCCAGCGTGTATAGATGAACTCAACATAATTTAATGTGTCTCTACTCATTTTACTTAATTAGTTGTTTTTAAGGTGTAGTTTGTTGAATATTCAATTGTTGAATATTTTGTTGAATATTCAAGTCATCTTAAAATAAATTTGATCTCCTAATAAAAGCCAGGATGCAGGGACAACATTGTTCTTTACTTTTATAGTGTTGTCATTTCCCACAACAAAGTGTCAAAGAATAAGAGCCAGACTCCTGTAAAAGAATTATTTTGAGTCCCATGAGCTTGTATTATTTGGTTACTTGTGAATAACATTTCAAGAAGCTTACTGAAATATTAATTTGTATGAATAGCATTCATTTATGTGAATTTTTTAGAAAGCAAAACCCTATATTCCTATATCCATATTTTAAAGCTTGTGACAGATCTCTGATGTTTAAAAAAATAAATAAAGATATCATAGATGCTAAAGCGGATACAGGGTTGGTTTACAGAGGAGGAATTTAAAGCTATTTCCTGGGGGTGTAGGGATAGTATTAGGAAAACCAGAGTTCAGCTAAGCTTGAGACTTGCCAAGAGTCTTAAGGGCAACGAAAAGACCTCCTAGTGCTATGTCAATAGCAGAATGAGAGGGAGTGGGAGGTGATTTAGTAGCAATGGACACAGATAAGGCTGAGATCACAGAAAAAGCTGAGGTACTCAGGTCTTTGTGCTCAGAGAGAGGGTTGCTGTGTGTTGATAACACGTTTCGTGTGAAGCAACAATTTCAGAGTCTTACAGATAACAGATTACAACACTTGATGCTGGAAGCTCATTATTAGTAATAAGTCAATACAAAATTTAGTTAATAGTGTTAAAGAATTGTCCAACAGTTATCCACCCAAGGGCACTGAGGGAGCTGGTGGAAGTGCTCACCAAGCTACCTTCCATCGTGTATCAGCAGTCCTGGCTAACCAGGGAGGTCCCAACTGACTGAAAGTTAGCAAATGTGATGCCCATCTGCAAGAAGGGCTGGAAAGAGGATCCTGGGGAACTACAGACCTGTCATTCTGACCTCAGTGCCAGGGAAACTGATGCAGCAGATCATCTTGAGTGTCATTACGCAGCATGTGCAGGACAACCAGGCAATCAGGCTCAGTCAGCATGGGTTTATCAAAGGCAAGTCCTGCTTGACTAACCTGATCTCCTCTATGACAAGGTGACACACATAGTGGATGAGGGAAAGGCTGTGGATGCTGTCCACCTGGACCTTAGTAAAGCTTTTGACACCGTTACCCACAGCATTCTCCTGCAGAAACTGGCTGCTCATGGCTTGGATGGGTGCAATCTTTGCCGACCCAGTAGTTGAGTCATCATCCTTCGAGGTATTTAAAAGGTGTTTAGATGTGATGCTCAGGGACATGGTTTAGTGTGGGACCTGGCAGTGTTAGGTTTACAGTTGGACTCAATGATCTTAAAGGTCTTTTCCAACCAAAATGATTCTATGATTCTATACAGAGATGCTTTAGAGAAAGAGAGTGTCCTTACTGCATTCTGAAAACCTAAACTTTTTGTTACCAGCATATACTCCTTTCATTTCCTCTGATTTTTGACATCCTATTGCACAGAATTCCTTAGGAAGTTTTTTCCTACTCCTTTCTAAGAGTATGCAAAATAAATACTATAGCACAGTATAATGAAGAAAGCTTTCTAAAAGGAAATGTTCACCCTTCGCTTTCCTTTTTTATTCAATTTCTTCTTATTGGACTCTAAAAAATCTTTTGAGGCAAAGTAAATTTAAGCTTTACAATGTTTCCAATAAGACATTTCATATTAAATGAATAAGCACATAAAGTCTTTGTCTGGACAACTCTGTTGTTCTAACCTGTGCATAGTGCTTTATGTTTCATTTTCCTAATTCAGCTCTGGTTCTACAGTGTCTGTCATACTGGAGAGGAATGATTGACTTAAAAAGGCCAAGTGAATGATTTGCTGATGGAAAAAGTTATTCTGAGGATTTATGGAATATCATTGGATTTTACATCTTAGCTAAATCTTATGAGAGTAAATGTAGTTTGTGATCACAGGTAATTACAGAAACCAGCAGAATACCAGTAACTGCTATTTGCCCTCTCAGCTTTGAGAATCAAAATTTCCAACTCAAGGCACTGTAGAAAATATGGTTTTGCTGATGAATTTGAGCAGAACTACAGCAGAGTCCTGCAGCCAGTTAGGTTAATCAGAAAAAATGTTATTACCTTTTTCCCCGAGGATGCCATTAATATAACACTGGCAAGCTATCATTAGTGCTGTGTGAAATGACTAATTTTCCCTCAGGAGGTGTTCACACACAAGGCATGGGGTTTTCCATAAGCTTTCACAAGCCTGTTTGAATCATAGGTGAGATTTTTACTGCAGGTGTTAGGAAGAAGCTGCATATGGATTGTTGCTTTGGCTTTCAGTGCTGTGACCTTTGAAACTCTTCATGCAGTAGCAGATTTAAACCTCCAAGAATAACTGGAGAGAAAGAATCCAACACCTTTACATCTCCAAAAAGGCTTACTCTGTCTTGTTCAGCTCCTGCTTGCACCTGTGTAACACTGTTTCTCGAGAGACCCTGTCTCTTTCATGATCTTGCTCAAGCTGAGGATATCTTTTGTTTGTTTAAAAACCAAAAAAGCTAAACAAAACCAAAAAAACCCCACAAAGATGAGGTGATTTTTTTCTTCTTCTTCTTTTGGTTGTTTTGTTGTTGTTGAGGGTTTATTTTTTGTTTGTTTGGGGTTTTTACTGGAAGGTAGAACTCAGTCTCCAAAGAATGAACATCTGATTCCTGTTTTTCAGCATTAAAAAAAAAAAAAAAAACCCAACCCTGCTGTTTTTTCACATACTGTGTACAGAGTACCTGCATATACATAAAGCTGGTTTATTGGGTTTTTGTTGGGTTTTTTTTAAGGACTCATCACAACAGAAATTTTGGCCTTTCAATACTTGAAGGGGACCTATAAGAAAGGTGGGGACAGACTTTTTAGCAGGGCCTGTTGTAATTGGGCAAGGGGTGATGGTTTTAAACTAAATGAGGGTAGATTTAGACTGGATATAAGGAAGAAATTTTTTTGTGATGAGAGTGGTGAAACCCTGGCCTGGGTTGCCTGAGAGGTGATAGAAGCCACATCCCTGGAAACATTCAAGGTCAGGCTGAGCAATCTGGTCTAGTGGAAGGTGTCCTGCTGCTGGCAGGGGGGTTGGAACTAGATGGCCATGAAAGGTCCCTTCCAACCCAAACCATTCTATGATTCTATAAAATTCAAATGCTGCACCTGAATTAGTAGGCTAAGGGCATTGGAGCAATCTAGGAAGGACTGAAGAAGCTTATTTGCAGAGGGAGGTCAAAAGAATCCAATCTAACTTCCATATCAAAAATTTATTTAAAAAAAAAGCTTAGGTCTAAAATGAGATCAATTGCCTGAAAACATTTAGGATTAACTTTTTACCCTTTGTAATCAGTGTGGTTTGTTGAAGTTAAAATGGTAGTTATGTGGCCTCCAATTGGCAAAGTGGTTTATAACATGACATAAAAAGGAACAGAGAGAGATTCTGAAAGACTTCTCTATTTTTTAAGTGAAGTTTTGCTCTTTTGAGATGGCTTTGCAGCATTCTTCTGGTTTATTCTGTCTGCAGGCAGTGCAAAGGGCATGCAGGAATGATTTGGGGGCACACTGTTGGATTTCAGTAGGAAAATGTTCACCTTCTTTTGCTAGGCTGAGGGGAGACCTTATCACTGTCTAC
>NW_010303716.1:0-1205 GCF_000700745.2 Antrostomus carolinensis
AGCAAAAAATAGTGGATTTTATGAGGAAAAATGGGGTCAAACAAAGAGGATTTTGGAGACAGAAATTATCTGCCCGTGGGCAGAGCTGCTCCCACAGAATCCCAGGATGTCAGGGATGAAGGGACCTCAAAAGATCATCCAGTCCAACCCCCCTGCCAGAGCAGGAACCTAAATGAGATCACACAGGAAGGCGTCCAGGCGGGGAAGGGGAACGGGGAAGGGGAACGGGGAAGGGGAACGGGGAAGGGGAACGGGGAAGGGGAACGGGGAAGGGGAACGGGGAAGGGGAACGGGGAAGGGGAACGGGGAAGGGGAACGGGGAAGGGGAACGGGGAAGGGGAACGGGGAAGGGGAACGGGGAAGGGGAACGGGGAAGGGGAACGGGGAAGGGGAACGGGGAAGGGGAACGGGGAAGGGGAACGGGGAAGGGGAACGGGGAAGGGGAACGGGGAAGGGGAACGGGGAAGGGGAACGGGGAAGGGGAACGGGGAAGGGGAACGGGGAAGGGGAACGGGGAAGGGGAACGGGGAAGGGGAACGGGGAAGGGGAACGGGGAAGGGGAACGGGGAAGGGGAACGGGGAAGGGGAACGGGGAAGGGATGGGATGACCCAGAACCGGCCTTGCCCTGAAATCATCTGCCCGTGGGCTGAGCTGCTCCCACAGCCCAGTTTGCTGCCAAATGAATGACTCACAGGACCTGTGGTGCTCATGTAGGGAGGAGAAAGCAGCACCATGGGACTCTGCTTTGGATTCCTCCCTAAACCTTTGGTGGAACACAGGGGAGAGGTTCAGCCCCATGGAAACATGGACACAACGCAGCAGAAGGGCACCTCGGGGTGTCCTCAACCTTTGGCCCTGTAGCAGGGAGGGAGCCACAGCTGCCTGCCCAGCCTGGGCTTTCCACAGGGAAAGGGCCAAGGAATCATCATGGGCCCGTTCCACGTAGGAGAAGCAAAACATCCCCTCGAGTCCATCCCCACTGTGGTTCCTCTCCCACTGGTGCTCGCTCAGGTTCAGGATGGGTTTCAGCTGCTGGCACAGCTCAGTGAGGCTGGAAACTCCTGGATGACCCCAAGATGCCTCCAGCTCCAACCATCTCAGACCAGAGAGGAGCAGCAGCACCGGGTGCTCATCGCAGGTGGATCCGCTGGTGCCGGATGAGATTTGAGTTGGCGATGAAGCTCTTCCCACAGTCCCCACACGT
>NW_010303717.1:0-510 GCF_000700745.2 Antrostomus carolinensis
GCTCCTTTGCTCTGCAGGGAGATGGAGAGTTAAACTTTGTTTTCCTGGGACTTTGGGGGTTTTCTTCCCTTCTTCTTTTCTTGACTCTTTCAACATCAGACCACATCGGGAGAATTTTCTACCGAGGTGGGGGCCCTGAATGTGGGCCCATGAGCCAGCTCCAAGGAGGAGGAGGGAGACTGCACCTACGGAAGTGTTGGGGTTCCTCCCCCCTGCCATGAGGTCATGGGAGAGGGGACCCTGGGGGAGAGGCATGGCCTGGGCACGGGGGTCTCCCTGCTCACATGTGCCCTAATCCTGTTCCGCACTGGTTATTTTGTGTTGCGTTGTGTTGCCCTGTGCCAGGAGGGCCCTGGTTGTCCCGTGATTGCTCAGTTCTTTGGCAGTGCCCCGCCCATGTGGCTGGAGAAGAAAGAGCTCTGAAACTTCTCTCAAGAATCGCTCCCTATTTCTTTGCACGGGCCTCGCTGTCTATAGATATTTCAGGAGACCCCACCGAAAAACGGAAGG
>NW_010303718.1:0-297 GCF_000700745.2 Antrostomus carolinensis
TCCCTTCCCCTCCCCTTCCCCTTCTCTTTCCTACAGGCACCAGGGCCAGCACAGCTGAAGGGAAGTATCCTCAGGAAGTGTTTCCTCTAGGAGTCACCCATGCTATTTACTGCGGCGCGGTTCTCCTTTACAGCGTACTGTGGCACCCATACTTGACTTTAATTTCGAGGGAAGAGTGCTTCACCGTGAGCCACCTGCTGCAGATGTCCCCAAGCGAGCCTGTGCTGGGGAAGGACAGCGGCATGCAGAGCAGAAAACAGCACGGTGAGTGAGAAGGGAAGGTGTGGAGGGATGCTA
>NW_010303718.1:318-2538 GCF_000700745.2 Antrostomus carolinensis
AAGTGAGGGCTGTCCAACTGTCTTTATCAACATCATGGGGCAAGGATGGAGGAAAAATAACGAGATCCAAAAAAAAAAAAATCAGCAAAACAGAATCACAGAATCGTAGTGGTTGGAAATGATCTTTAACATCATCGAGAAAACAGCTGAAGAGTTCTGGATCCAGTGCACTGACAAAGAGGAGAGCTAAGAGGAGACCCTTCATGCAGACACAGAGCCACATCTCTAGAAGAATGTGCTTGGACTGCAAGAGGAAAAACGGGGCTTCCCATGGCGGTGTGCTGCAGCTCCCTCCGCTGTCCCAGAGCAGCAGGACACCCCCAGGTCACTGCTCTTTACCGAACTGCTTCCCAGCCGGTCCATCACCAGGAGCATCCCCACCACCCACACCAAGCTCTCCAACACGAGGGCTGCTGCTCACACAAGTGATCCACCCACACTGAGCAGCTGGGGGAGGACACAGCCTTCCAGTTTGAAACAAAAAAATGATTTAAAGCTCAAAAGCAACCAAAAGAAGGCTTGCTCAGGACTAGGGGTGAATCCGGCAGGCTGCGGGAGATGGTGATGTTATGGAAATCACGAATGAACTTCTTCACACCACACCAGTGTGGTCTGAAGAAGCCGGCATTCTTTATTGCCGTGCTGGATGCACAGGGGATCGCTCCACCTATCGTGCATGATGACTGTCTCTCTACAAAAGCTTTGTCCTATCAGAACATGCATATTCATTACTTTGCCAAGAAATTATTAACATATTCATTACATTTCCATGAATCCATTAATATATGTAAATGTCCTTTTTGCATACGCACTGGAGTCTCTTGGTGGCCTTCATGGCTCCTCTGGTGCTCGTCGATAGTCTTCCTCACTGTGCCCTTGAATGGAACGTTTCTTCTGCTCATGCTCAGTTCATCTCTTGGCCTGTTTACACACTTCTGTCTCCACAAAACTGGTTTATTCTGACACCACTACCTTATCTACCCTATTGCAAAAATTCGTTGTCTCAAAGTTCCCTTTACCTGTTTTAGATGACAAACTTGACTGGGCCCAGCTCATATGTAACTGTCTTCCCGTGTCCCATTGTTTAAGCAGAAGGGGATGTTCTCTCGGAATGGCATCAGCGATACATCAATGCATCGCTAGACCAAAACATACAGCATCTATTAAATTTTCCAAATAAGTGTGTTCGGAACTCACAAGGTCTTCAAGGTATTTTGGTTATCCACTGAAGCAGTAACGGAGCCTTGAATGGCAACACAAAGGCACAGAGGAAAACAAACCCCAAACCAAGCTGTGTGGGAAGGTGTATCCCAAACACATGGCTATATGGACTTCCAGAAAAAAGCCAAGGATCTGAGAGGATTCCTCAAACTAAGGTGCAGTTAAAACACCGATCACTTTCTTTTGGTTGTTTGATCACCTTTTGAGTGTCTCTGGTTGTGGTGGTTTCCCTTGGCTGGCACTGGGCTGGCACTGGGCTGGCACTGGGCTGGCAGCCAACACAGCTGCTCACTCACTCCCTCACCCAGGGGACAGGGGAGAGAATTGGGGGGCAAGGGTAAGGAGACTCGTAGGGTGAGAGAAGAACAATTTAATAATTGAAATAAAAGAAAAATAAAAATCATAATTATAATAATACTAATAATAAAATCTGCAAATGAGTGACACCCAGGGCCATTGCTCACCACCCGCTGACCAAGCCCGGCCCGTTCCCAGACAACGATCCCGGAGGAGCGACAAGCCCGAACCGAAACCGCAATCCCAGGAGAGCCAGAGCCCGAGCGAAAGCCAGAGAGAGCAAGAGAGGAAGAGCCCCTCATGGATCTCCTGCCCATGGGGGACAGGAGATGGAACATCCCCTTGGCAGAGCCCAGTGCCCATGGAGCTGATCCATTGCAATATTCCTCACTGCCCTTAGATTGCAGTGCCCACAGATTGGCAAAACACAAAGTCCTTCGACTTCCAGCAACAATTGAAAACATGGGGATGTCCTCAGTGTTTCTCTCCTGACAAATCCCAGCTGGAACCAACCCCCAGTGCTTCCTTCCCAGGTAGGAAGTTGTGGCTTCAGGTATGTCATATGCAGGTGACATATCTGGAGTCTTTCATGGGCCTTCTGGGTCTCTTGTGGCAGTGAGGACATAGTGAGGATTCCCTCAGTGGTGAAGATGATGAAGGGGCTGGAGCACCTTTCTTACAAGGAGAGGCTGAGAGAGCTGG
>NW_010303719.1:0-269 GCF_000700745.2 Antrostomus carolinensis
GTGGGAGCGGGTACGGGGGCTGCAGGGCGTGTTGTATGCTGGGGTACACGCGTGTCACCCCGTGTCCTTGCACACACGTGTCACCCGTGTCCTTGCACACACGTGTGACACCCCGTGTCCTTGCACACACGCGTGTCACCCGTGTCCATGCGCACACATGTGACACCCCGTGTCCTTGCACACGCGTGTCCCCCGTGTCACAGACGTGGTTCACCTGGAGGAGCCCGACAGCGGCGGGGGGAACACCCCCGCGGCCGCGGGAGGGGCGG
>NW_010303719.1:494-735 GCF_000700745.2 Antrostomus carolinensis
CAGTGCCACCCCCCCATGTCCCCCTGTGTCCCCATCCAGTGTCACCACCCCATGTCACCCAGTGTCACCATCCAGTGTCACCACCCCTTGTCACCACCCCGTGTCCCCCCATGTCACCCAGTGTCACCATCTTGTGTCACCCTGTGTCACCATCCCATGTCCTTTTGTGTCACCATCCAGTGTCACCATCCAGTGTCACCACCCCGTGTCCCCCCCAGGTCCGTGGTGTCACCTCCAGGAC
>NW_010303719.1:968-1280 GCF_000700745.2 Antrostomus carolinensis
GGCCTGGGACGTGACGTGGCGTGACGTGGCGTGACGTGGCGTGACGTGGCACTCCGTGATGTGACGTGGCGTGACGTGGTGTGACATGATGTGACATGATGTGGTGTGGTGTGATGTGATGCTCTGTGCTGTGGCGTGACCTGGTGTGACGCGGTGTGACAGGACGTGACGTGACGTGGTGTGACGTGACGCGGTGCTCCATGATGTGACATGATATGATATGACGTGATGTGACATGATATGACATGACGTGATGTGACGGTGGTGCTCCGTGGCATGACCTGGCATGCCATGGTGCTCTATGGCTTGGTG
>NW_010303720.1:0-612 GCF_000700745.2 Antrostomus carolinensis
GGGAGAGACGGGTCGGGGCCCGGTTCCCGCTCCCGGCGCTCCGGTTTGGGGGAGAGGGCACGGATTCGTCCCGGTCCCTGCTGTCCACACCCGCCTTTTTATATACATATATACACCCCTATATATATATATACACACACACACACACACACACCTCTCTCTCTCTACATATATGAACCCCTACATATATATACTCACCCCTGTATATACACACACACCCCTATATATGTATACACACCTATATATATACGTATACACACACACCTATACATATATATGCACCCCTATATATATAGGCACCCCATATATCTATACGCATTCCTATATACATGTACACACACCCCTATATATATATACACATACACGCACGCCTATATATATACACACCCTATATACATATACTCACCCCATATACATATACACACAACCCCCTATATATAAATACACCCCTATATATATATATATATATACATACACACACATATTTATATAAAAATAGATATAATCTATCTGGTTCTCGGCGTCTGAAGGGGCCGGGAGCGATGCACGGCGGCTCTCCCCGAAACGCCAACCCCCAAGCACCGGGAGCTTCCCGGGAGCAGCGGAGCTTTG
>NW_010303721.1:0-17325 GCF_000700745.2 Antrostomus carolinensis
CTCCTCTGGGTAGAAAAACGGGCTGTTCACCTGCCCCCCTCCCCTCCTTGCAAGTGGTGTTGGGACTACGGGCGTCTCCTGCCCGCTGCCGTTCGTTTACAGAAGGAGTTGCAGAGGAGGGGCGGGTTGCGGCTGTTCGGGGGGGCCAGGGGGAGGTACGGCGGGGAGCAACGTGGCATTCACGTGGTAAATTTCTGAAGGTGTTTAGTGTGAGAATAGTGCTATGGCACTAGCCTGCTTCTTTTGTTCGTTAGGATTCCATTAGCCCTTGATGTCCAGTGAGGCTGGTGGAGTAGGACAGTCCCCACAGCCTTTGTTTAATATTGTTAATAGTAGTAGTAGCTAAGATAAAAGGAGATATATGAATATATGATGAATGCCTCCCTTATAACTATTCTTTATGGAGCATCCTTTGTCATATAAAGGAACATTTCTGCTAACTTCTTTTTTGTTCAGGCAGTGCTTATGCTTTTCCTCAACAGTAACTTCGGGCAACTCAACATGGCATATTGGGACCCAGCCATGGCAGGATATAAACTTCCTGTGAAAGTGGTATTTTGTAGTGCAGTACTGTCTGCTAGAAATGTCTTGAGTTGGATGCAGAAGCTTTTTTGTGGCATTTGTTTTGGGGTTTTGGTTTTCCTGACTTTTTCTTTGACATGCTTCTTCATGTAGGCTAGTTTGGAGGATTATGAAGAAACAGTAAAGAAGGCTAAAGAGGCATGGAAGGTCTGGGCTGATGTAAGTTAACAGAGACTTATCTTTTATAACATATCTCTGGCAGGTAAAGGCCATTAAATTGACCTGTTATGTGGAGGTGTAGAAATGTGTTCATATTGTGTATGTTGCATTAGAGCAAAAATCTGCAGTGAGGAACCCAACAAACAAACCCAGACAATGTGCACACGTTACCATTGAGGTACAAAGATGAGGACATTGACTTGTGGAAAATGTTTGTTTTTAAAAGCCTGGCACATTTACCCAGGTTTGTGCCTGTAAGCTGTTGCCAGGTTTGCTAAAGTTCAGAAACCCCGTAGGGAGAAAATTATCCCTGTGGGTGTGTTTCACGTCATGTTGCTGCATGCTTTCTGCTGCAAGAACTCTGCAGAATATTTGCATGCCTAACTTGTGCTGATAATCTTGTCCTCACGAGGAGAGGAAGACTGCTGGTTTTGAGTGTGCTTTTTTTTGTTCACCAGCTGTCCTGATATGTCACCAAACAACTATGTTATTCTGAAACTGTAGTGTTACATTGCTGTGGCAGAGAATAGCTGAGCTGTTTTTCCTTAGCAAGTTGTAGTTCTCAGTGTCCCTGTACAAGCTATGTCCAGCCAGCATCCATTCTCTTGCTGGCCAAGCCAGTCTTGGTTTTTATAGCTACCTGCCACTTTTTTTGGTACAAGCTCAAACCTGAATTCTGTAAGGTATTGGGCATTCTGTATTTTATCCAGCAAGGTAGTTAGCTGTTCCTGAAGAGAACAGAGTTTAGGACAAACACAACAGCTTCCTCAGGATATGTTAGTACTTGTTCTTTTTTTACAATTTATGAATATAATGTTGGTGAATACATGCCAGCTCTTAATGTGTTTGGAAATAGTCTGAAAGCAGTCTAACAGATAACAAAGAATCAACTGAACAAAAGAACTAAAGCCTCATCTCAAAGCTGGTTTTTTTAGTTTGTGAATTTTGGGTTTTTTTAAATGAACTTCTGAAACATTTTGTCTGTAGAGAGATCTGCTTGCATGGTTTATGTATTTGTGACTTCGGTCTTTCCAGCTGCCTGTTCATTAGCAGTTTGTAGTCCTATAATTCCTGTTTCATGCATGTCATTTATTATCAATCCTGGCTGTTGATTATCTAACATACTGGTACCACATTAAAAAAAATTATTAATATTTGGTATATGAGTTTAATTTTTCCATGATCAAGGCTTCTGTGCGTGTCAGCAAAATAATTGTGAGCAGCCATTGTCATACTGAAACAAAAAGTTTGAAAATGTGATGTTAGGTACACTTGAAAAGCTCGTAAACCAGGTAAGTGTGCTTTTAGAAAAAATGCTTATTTCTTGAGGTGCAGCTGATTGTTTGGGGGCATTGTGGCTGATGTAGCTGAACAGAAGTAGCAGAACTAATAATCTGAGTGTTTCTGGCCATATTCAGTGGAACTGAAGTTGTGGACAGACACAAATCTGTGCAGTGTTATCAGGCAGGCTCTGTGGGGCAGAAAACAGTTTTCTTGTAAAGCAGTGAGCATGATAAAAATGAATGAGTAATGAGGTCTTGCAAAGATCGGGGAAAAAGCCTAGCAATCAGTGATTTCTTACTGCAAGGGTAGAAAACTAGCAGTATGTATGCAGCAGAAGTCACAGATGTTCAATCTGATACAAATTTTTTTGTTTTCTTTTGTTTTGACTAGATCCCTGCACCTAAGCGTGGAGAAATAGTGCGACAGATTGGTGATGCCTTGAGACAAAAAATCAAAGTTCTAGGAAGCTTGGTAAGGTGTTTTAATAAGCAGCTTAACTCTGCAGGGTGGTGGGAGGGGGAGGAGATGAGGGTGTGTGTTAAACCTGTTGTTCTTGGTTTTTAATATACCACTCTGCAATACTAGCCTTAATAATTGTTAAAATGCTATTAGTTCTGTTAGCTTGCCTAAAGAAATTTTAATTTTAAAAAAGGAAAAGAGGGGGCAGTGGTGGGGAAAGTAAGATTGCATTCTGTCATCCTATACTGAAAATTATGAGTATGTAATGGGAAAAGAAAGTGTAATTCATTCTGAGCCTGTACTGTGGCCGGGAGGAGTGTTATAACTGTTGCCCTGCTGTTTTCCCTCTTGCCTGGCCAGCATGACACTGTCTGATACTAAAAGTGTCCTGAAAAAGACCTTCCTCCAATACAGAGCTTTTAACCTTGAGCTCTTTCTGGTGATCTGCAGGATTTTGCAAACTGTCATGTGGAGGTATAAGGCTTCAGAAGGTGATATGGTCTTAATGAGATCTGCTTGCAGTGCTGTGCAGGACAAAGGTTGAAGGACCACTCCTTTAAAACACTTGCTAGTTGCTAGGGAGGAAAAGGAGACAAGTGGGGAACTTGCCACTTTCCTTTTACATGGCTTGCCTATATGTGCTCTATTCAGAAACATCTGTCACTGAGTAACTCCATGTGTAGTCAAGCCCATGCTGTTAACCTACAAAACTTTGTTCTGCTGTTTCCCTTGATGTTATCTCCTCAGCAGAGTTTCTGTGGTGGAATTAGAGTGCTAGTGTACTTTTGTAGTCAAAAACAAAGCTTCCCTGGTGAGTATGGACAGACAGATGTTTGCTGTATGTTCCTTGGACAAAACTCAGTGCATATTGCCAGAGCATTTTTCTAGTTTGCCAAATGTATAATAACTCTGTTCAGCCCTTCTGGGATGAGGGATGAACTTCAGGGTGAAAGCTGTGCAGTAGATATCCAGGTTGTTTTTAGGAATTTTCCTGGCTTTAGGATTTGTGAAAGGGGACAGTATTGCAGCTCACCTCCTCATACACTGTTGGAAATTTCCAGCCTCATCTCACAGTGTTCTTGTCAAGTACCAAGATGTATCTCTATTGCACTCACAGACTCATTGCTGTGTTTCTTAGTAAATATGTCTGATGCCTCTCCATTTCTGGTCACAGATAGGGGCTATTCCTTCTGTCTCAAGATGACTACGGGTGTCATAGAAATACCTAGAAATGTATTTAGTCAGCTTTATTTTAACCTTTGCATGGGGAATAAGATCTTGTGGCAATCCTTCAAACCCGATTCCTCTCATAATAGCTTTTTCAAAGTACAGTCATCAGTCTAAAGTGGTAGGTGATACCTGCATGAAAGCTGCACCTAGATATCAGAGCCTGACTGTAAAGTTAAGTGGGGGTAAGTTAGTGACTTCTCAGTTCCTAAGTTAGTGAATTTTCTTACTGTTGGAGGAAGATGTCTTCAAATACCAGCTTATTCTCATTGATAACCTGTATGTCTGTTGTGTCCATCTAACATGCTTTTAACAGAAAGACATATTTTAGGATTGACTTCAGCCACCAAAAAAAAAAAAAAAAATCCTAAACACCCCAGGTTAGTAAAATACTCAAGATGTGTAGACATTTTCAGCAGTGTCTGAAAGTGGAATCTGTCAAACTCGCTTTGAGTTGTTGTAAAATGAGTAATATGAAAAATATAAATAACCATTTTCCTTTGCTGGAACAGAGTAATCCCTCTTTCCTAGTTTATTCCATGCCTGGTCCATAACGTATGCAAACATCCTGATAGAAATTGTTACGTTGATCTAAGCCTGTGAACCTTATTACTGTTGGATACTCCTTTCAGTAGATTGTTTTTAATTTAGTCTGTTCTTTAATTTCCCCTTCTAATTTCCTCCTATTGTATGAGGATGTGACTCCTGTCTAGTTGTCTATTGTGTTCTTCCCTTAAGCTGTGAATAATTCAGGAAGAGGTGAATCTCTTCTAGTGGAAAAGTATGTATTAGATCTTACTTGGTGTACAGATGTACTTGACGTTAGTGGGAAACAAAATGTATTGGGGATGCAGGGGAATTTAAAAAAAAAAAAAAATTGTCTTGCTCTTAATTTCTTCAGGTCTCTTTGGAAATGGGGAAGATTTTTGTCGAGGGTGTTGGGGAAGTGCAAGAGTATGTTGATGTCTGTGACTACGCTGTTGGTTTGTCCCGAATGATTGGTGGACCTATTTTGCCTTCAGAAAGTAAGTATGTGTGTATGGAAGTTGGTGTTTCTTGGTTTGTTTGGTGAGGTTTTTTTGGGGGCTTGTGGGTTTGGTTTTTGTTTTTTTTTAAGAAATGAAGAGATGGAGATGTATCTTAAATATGCAGTGATGTAGTGCAGCAAAATCTCTGTACACATAGCAAGAGAGGCAACAGATTTTCTCTTCACTCTTTGAAGCATTGGATTCTCTTTGACTTCTTTGTTAATGAAGGTGCTAGAGGAAAAGTACGTACGAAGTTCAGAAAATGAGAGACCTTTTTGTCTCACCATTCTGTTGACTGAATAGTTAAAGTAGTAAAACCTTATGTTGTCATGTTAAATTAGGTTTTTCCACAATCTAGCTAACCTTGTTCCAGTAAGCTGCAGAGCACATACAGTGCAGCTCTCTGCAAGCTAATGTTCTGATGGACAGAGGAGTGGTGCTAAGACCCTTGCTCACTTGGTTTCAGTTTTAAAAAAACATTAAGTGGCTGCAAATTGTGTTTGTTATGCCTTTGCCTTCAGGACCTGGCCATGCCCTTATAGAGCAGTGGAATCCTGTTGGGTTAGTGGGAATCATCACAGCCTTTAACTTTCCCGTAGCGGTTTATGGGTGGAACAGCGCAATTGCAATGATCTGTGGAAACGCTTGCCTCTGGTAAGATAAAGCTCTCTGATGTGCTAACAGTATTTTAAAATTAGAGAGTTATTATCTCAGGCATTAAATTGTTATCAGATGTCTGCTGTTTCTGTGTATTTGATTCTATCTCCTGTAGGCTTAATTTCTGTTTATTTTTAGGTTCACTTGTAGTCAAAGAGTTTTGTTTTATTTTGTGGTAGCCTCTTTTAAGAGGTACTGAGGTTCAGACCTGTCCAGGACTTAACCAAATGACCCATGAATAAAGAACCCAGGTTGAGGTCTTGTAGCAGTGGTAGTGAACAGTTAATATTTTCAGAATTGGTACAGCTAAAATTAAGAATCTAAGTAAGTAGCTTTACTTCCTCTCCCTGCTCCTGCTTCACTTTCATTTATTTACCTGCTTCACTCTAATGTCTGGCATAGCTCTTGTTCACGTGGATTTCAGTAGAAGCAATGAATGCTGAGCTGTGGAAAGAAACGCTTGAGTTTCTATCTTAACACACACCTGAAAACCAGCCTCACCAAAGTCTGCTGTTTTTGAGATACCATAAAAATTATGTATTTGAATTATTTCTTATTCTTGAAGAATTGAAAAGAATGTCATTCCTTTTTTAAAATTTATTTATTTTTCTTTTTAGGAAGGGTGCTCCTACAACATCCCTTGTTAGTGTTGCTGTTACAAAGTAAGTTCCTATTTCCTTTCTTTCTATTTTCCTTTTTAATTAACTTCTTTTCTATTTGAAATAGTGCTTAGTTGTCAGAAAAACTGCTTTGCCTTTGTTACCTAGTGAGTAACAGTATATATAGAATGTTACCTATGCTGTCAGCCATTTTTTTTCTGGGACCAGGGCTGTGCTTCCGCTAGTGTAGGTTTAGCTATGTAGAAGATGAATTGCTCACAAAATTCAGCTTCTCTCAGTGACACACTCATGTTTCAGAATCATCCAATTTTTTGGGAGTCTCAGCCCAACATCAGCACACAGTTTCTTGGCAAATTCTTCTGGCTGGCTGTGTAGACCTATATCCTGAAGATGCCTTCACATAATCTTCATTGTCCAGACGTAGTAACACCTTAGCATGTGTTTCCAGGATTCAGAACTAATTTTTGTTGAAAAGGAGAACTTTTTGTTGAAAAGGAGAAATAATAAATGTCATAGTGATATTTACTCTAGTTACTTTGCTTACTATAGTTACTATATTAGCCTTTTAAATACTTGCCTGTTGTGTACTACGAATAATGTCTATTTTTAAATGCTAAATATAAATAGGCCTCTTTAAAATAACTAAGTAGTAAGTCTTGCAGCTTTAATATTAACTCCTGATTACAATGGCCCCAGACTACTTATGAGTATTTTATGTAACTCCATGGAGTTACATAAATGCCTCTATCTAACGGTGAAAGACTATACAGCCAAGGTTTTTACACACTGATCTAATTCTTGTCTGTGCCAGTTGTGTGGGCACATAATGAATACATTTGAGAGTCTTACTTACGTGCGAGCTGCGACTGTAACACCAAACCTTGGTGAGAGAAGTGTGTTATGTATTGTACAATCTACATGTCAATTAACTGCAAGACGGCTGCTTTTTAAAAATCTCTAGCTTCTTCATGTGCATGGTCAGACTGTTTTAATGGTTCATTTCCTACTGTGTGCACCTGTCAAAAGTCTCTGAAGTTTTACATCTTTGATTCTAGGATAATTGCCAAAGTCTTAGAGGATAACAAAGTGCCTGGAGCAGTCTGCTCTCTGGTTTGTGGTGGAGCAGACATTGGGTAGGTAACATTTCTTGTGTTTTGTGAAAATGTATAGAGGTTAAAGAATATTCTTTGAGGTACTTCTTGTAAAGTTGTTCTTATTTCCAAGAGTTCCCAGTACATTCATGTACCTGTTCCCATAATTTTTATCAACTGGTCTGAAGCTCTGCTCTAAAAATAATGGTTATTTCTACTTGCTGTTGTGAGATCAGCTGCTAACAAATCACTTACCAGATATTTAATAAAGAGACCTGACAAAGTTTATATTCTACTTCTGTATATGCTTACACCCAAAGAATACAGCTAATACTAAATTCCACTCATCATGTTCGTAAGCTTTCAGTTTCTAGTCCGTTGGCCTTTTGGACCACGTGTGGAAGAGAATACTGTTTTCAGTGCTCACGTAGGACTCTGCACTTGCTCATAGATGCAGATCTGTGCTTGGAAGCTGTACAAATCAAATTGTTTTGTTTGATTATTATAATGTGGAAATTCCCAGTACATCTGTATATTCAGATGTATCTTTATGAGCACTTCAAAAGAAGACAAAACAGATGATAAGCATTTAAAAAAGTCGTAGGTATTCATCTTTCCTTAGGGAATGTAATGTTTGGAGCTGATCTCACTGTGTGCTTTGGATTGAATTTCAAAATTAGTACATTTCATCCTCTTATGGTCTGGAAAGGGGGAGGGAAACAGCCATGTTCCTCTTTTATTCTGACTAAGCAGCAGCTTTTCTGCTATCTGCTCAGTCACTTCTTTCAAATAAGTGGCTCCAACTTTAAAAGATCTCCCTGGTTGAAGCTGATTTATATGGAAGGTTCAAGCAGCTTTTCCAGCTGTCTGCTCTTCTGTCAAACGTGGTGGTATGTCTCCTGTTGTGCAGGACGGCCATGGCGACAGATGAGAGAATGGACCTCTTGTCCTTCACTGGCAGCACAAAAGTGGGCAAGCAGGTAGCACTCATGGTTCAGGAGAGATTTGGTGAGTGCATATGGTCTCCACCTCTTAATTTCTTTCCATGGTTGGGAAAGTCAGGGGAGCCCCATAGGATTTTAAAATAACAGCTTGTTTCCCTTACCTTTTGTGGGTTTCTTTTTTGTTGTTTTTTTTTTTTTAAACTTAGTGGAAATAGGATGTTGAAACTGCTTAGCATTAGATACTGCATTTTTCAGTTATTTCTGTCACGACTCAGTGCTTTTTCCAGGGTATCCACAAATCCATGGTCCTACAGTTAGTTCTGCAGAAGGTTTCCTTGGATATAATTGCATGGAGATTGTCAAGATGAACAGCCAGGCCCTGTGGTCTTTGGCAATGTGTTAACGGAGAAATGTCCCCTTGCCTTTTACTCCTTATAAATAGAGGAGAAAAGTTATTATTTTTGAGGTGCTCTTTTTGTTGCAAATATTTAAAAGTGTACAGGCATGAGTCCATGCACAGCTGCTAGATTCTAACTTTTTAGTTTTAAACAGAAAACTTTGTGAAGAGAATTTTCCCATTTTATACCTTTGAAGTTCACAGGTGTGTAAAAAAAAAAAACAAAAAACAAACCAAAACCAAACCCCAAAACAAAACTGCAAAAAAACCCCCACATCAGAACAGATTGCAAAGGTTCATCCAGAAATAGGTGGTGATTCCTTTTGGATTTGAGAAGGCAGTTGCCAGAGAAGTAAATAAGCCTGGTTAAATTTTATATATACATTTTGATCTCCATAGCACCTCCTCCTTTTCTTTATCTGCATCATACTGTTTATGCTGCAGCTTTCCCTGTGTTCATCTTTTCCTTTCCAGTACTATTTTTGCTTATTTTTTAAGCTTCCTTCTGCCCTAAGTGCTCTCCAGGTATCTTTAGTCACAGTGTGTGACAGGTGTAGTATTCGGTGTAATTTTCTGCTTTGGCTAGAGTGCTTAGTTGATTGTGATGCTTAAAACTTCTTGTCTATCCAGAAAAATGCATTTAATGAGCATTAGCTCTAGTTAGAGGTGAGCTCGGTGAATGAGGTGCAGTGAATACATGTGTACAACATAACTTGTTTTGTGTGTTTTTATTAGGTCGAAGTCTGCTGGAACTGGGAGGAAACAATGCCATTATTGGTAATATGCACTGTAGAAATTTAGCCCCTTAGATGATATTTTAAAATTAGTATACAAATGTTTGTAGCAAATCGTCCTTTTTTTTTTTTTTTTCCACACTGTGAGTTTAAAAAGTATGTAGTAGAATGTTGTTTTTTTTCTGTCCTCAGTATTGTGGAGAGGTGGTGTTCTAAATAAAAAATGAAAGTTCAAGCTCTCTGTGTGTGTTCACTGTTGGAAGTGACGAAGGGAATGGGAGAAGCAGGAAGCTTCAGTAATGTGATGTAGGCAATGCTAAATAATTTTTTTTAGGATAGTTCTAATCTCATGAACACCACATTTTTAGCATTTTAGAATATAAGTGTATATAAATATAAAGTCTTAAGACAGTTATGATACTTGAAAGCAAAGCACACATTTTAGTGGCACATTTTACAGGTTTAAGTAGCTTAGGGTGACCTAGTGAGATAGTTCCCAGATAAACACAACATAAATACTGCGAAGCTGAGCAATGTGGCAGAAAGAAAATATAAGCTAGATAAATACCTGAGTTGCTGTGCTGTTGTGTTGTAGCCTTCTCTTTCACCTTTCTCATGTTATGAACAAATATAATCGCCTATCTAGAATATTAAGCTCATTTATATTTTACATTGTTGTGTACCTGTGTGTTTTAGCAGCTTTTTTTGCTTGCTGTCTGGGTACACTTTACCATTGTTTCTTTATGCTGCTGGACATCTTGTCAGTGAGAGAAGGACAAAGTGATGAAATGGCAAGAAAATGCTTGTAGTTGTCTTGAATTAAAATGAAGCTGAGGTTCTTTGCAAGATTTATTGCAAAAGGCTCTCTCCAGTTGTTCAGACCTACAGTTATGTCCAATTGCACGTGTCTAATCCCAGGTGTAAAAGTAGTAGGAGTTTTGAGGTGTTTCTGTATATCTTGAAGTATGCTGTGCTAGTGCAGCTATTCCTAATGCTCCTTGAACAAACTGTCAGTTTATTATATTGTTTAGCATCTTTGTATTGTGAACTGCCCGTTTAATTCAGTAACATGCTGATGTTTTAATTTTTGTTAAGTGTTTGAAGATGCAGATCTGAACCTTGTCATCCCATCTGCTCTATTTGCTGCTGTGGGAACAGCAGGTCAGAGGTGCACAACTGCTAGAAGGCTGGTGAGTAGATGTATATTGTCTGGTTTGGGTAGCTCTGAATTTAAACCTAATTCCAAATTAACTTAGAAAATGGCTAACAATTCCTAATATTATGGAGAGCAACAAATAATCTTTGAAACACATTTGTACCTTGTCAAAAATACGTATCATGGGAAAACTAGATGGTAGTTTGTCATTCCACTATAATTCTAGCTCTAAAGAGTTTCTTTGTATGTGTTTCTAATCGTACTTGGTGATAAAACTCAGGAAAGCTAAACTTACCATACTTCCTGTATTTATCTCCGTTTTCATTACCAGACATTGCTTGTGCCTCTGACAAATTTTGGTGCAGAGTTTAAATTTCAGCAAAGCAAGGGTGTGTGTGTTGCTTACTTCATTATTAATTTTTAACCAGTCATTTTCAACAAGTTTAGAAGTGTTACAATGTCAGCCTGTGTCTGTATAGTCTTTTCAGAGTTAGGTTGATTGGATAAGTATTCGTCAAAATTTATGCAGGTTAACTTTATGTGTATAGGAAGGGCAGTGATCCCTCAAATTACAGCAAAAAAAATCACTTGAGTATTTGTCCTAAAACACCTAACTGAAGAGTTGACAGAACACACTGATACCATTGATGTGAGATGAGGTAAAACTAAAACCGTTTTTTCTTTCTTTGGTTCTTTTAAATCTTCACGGTGAAGATTTTAAATCTCAATTTCATGGTGTTGGTGCTGTTTCAAGGCCTTGCTCATGTGTTTATTTTTAACTTTGGGATTTGTTGAATATGTGCACCACTATCTCCACACTTCATTAAGCCCTCCTTAAAATGCAGTAGTACTTCAGGAAAAGTTACCTAGGCTGAGCTGTCTTACAAGCTTCTTACCGCATTTTGTTTAGTTCCTCCATGAAAGCATCCATGATGAGGTGGTGACAAAGCTCGCTAAGGCCTATGCCCAGGTCCGCATTGGTGATCCGTGGGATTGTAAGTAGCTATTTCCAACTCAAGGGTTTAGGAGACAAGTTTCTGTTTGTTTCTTTCTGTTTAAATTCCAAATAGATTATAAATCAAAGCTATCTAATTTTAGCAGTTTATCAGGGAGTGGGGATAGCTGCTTTCAGTTAGAATGCAGACTCTGAAAGGGAGATGAAGAATCCAGCTAATACTTCTCATCTTGGGCAGATTAAATAATTGCTCCCAAAATGTTATGTTAAGAATATTTACAAACATGTACAGTTTTGCTGAAAATACATCTTTGGTTCTTTTTAGCTGACACTCTGTATGGGCCTCTTCATACGAAAGAAGCAGTGAAAATGTTCCTTGATGCAGTAGAACAAGCAAAACAACAGGGTGGCTCCGTGGTCTATGGTGGAAAGGTGACTTGCTTGTATTCTCCCTGCTACGTTTAGTGCTCTAGGAAAAGCAATACAATAACATGGTGGCTGAGGCCAGGATTGTATGTCAGTTTGTCCTGTTAGCTGTTACAGGATGTTAAATTAGCGAATCTGAGAATGTTTGAATTGCAGTCCTGTATTTAGGGTAAAGATGGGTCTACTTAGAAGCTACCTTCCCCTCCAAGAGATGCCTAAGAGCTTTTGGCTGTTCCTTTCCCAACTCCCTAGTTGGCAGGTGATGGTGAAAATACAAACAGCAGTGTAAATGGTGAATATCAAACACACAACTTCTCTCCCTGGATTCACAATATCAAACTTCAGGAAATACTGAAGATTCAGCAGAGCACATCTTCACCATATGGGATGTTTAATAGTCGTGAACTTAATGTTCTGGCAGTTCTTGTCTTTCTCTGACACCTTCTTTATTCCTAATACCTTTAAAGTTCTAATCTGCTTACTAATCAGTTTAAAAGCAGGAGAAAGGAAGTGGGTTATGTCAGCCGATAGACCTTGAGATTTGATTACCTGCTTAGTAGACTAAGTTATGCTTCTGTATTTTAACTACTTAAATCAGTAAAAGTTAAATTATTTACTCAGATGGCCTGATCTTCTATTTCTGCTTCATGCACTAGTACTAAGCAGGAAGCTGGTTTGAACTTACTCAGTTGTTTCTTTTTTTATGTGTTTTGAAGGTTATAAATCGCCCTGGAAACTATGTTGAACCAACCATTGTGACTGGCCTTCCTCATAATGCACCCATTGTCCACACAGAGACGTTTGCCCCCATACTGTATGTGCTGAAATTTAAGGTAAAATAATAGCAGGGAATTAGTCGAGTGTCAGTGATGCTAACAGAAGAGAGATTTCAGATGTATGTCATGTTCATGTCATTGTCCTGGCACTTGAAGAAGTGGTAACTGTTGTTTTGCACTATAGGGTATCTGCTATAATAACTTAACCTCACTGTGTAGCTATATTTTTGCATTTTCTGTGAAAAGCACTGGATTTAAGATGAGGGTCTGTAGAGGAATACATTTTTATTACTTATGACAACTGCTTAAAAGCAAGTTGTGTGTTTTGTGCAGTGTTGGAGATATCCTGTCCCTGACTTGGTGCATGCTGTATTTGCCAAGTGGCATTTAGTATATTTGTATTATGCCTGTGGTATGTTGTTTTTTTTCTCACAGTGCTTCTTTGTAACTTTGCTCTGAGCAGTCATGGTTTAACCATTAATACGTGCTCCTTTTAGGAGGAAGAGGAGGTTTTTGCCTGGAATAATGAAGTAAAACAAGGTCTTTCCAGCAGTATCTTTACCAAGGATTTGGGAAGGATTTTCCGCTGGCTTGGGTATAATTTAAATTACTTTTCTACCTTCTTGAAGCTTAAGATCAGTCTTTCATGTCTGTTGTAAACCTGTGCACAATAGTAGTTGAGCATTTTATAGCCCTCATTTTAGGGAAGGAGCCTTTCCTGATCCTGGGGAGTAACTGTGTCTTCTCTTTCTTTGTAGGCCAAAGGGATCTGACTGTGGCATTGTGAATGTCAACATCCCAACCAGTGGGGCCGAGATTGGAGGTGCTTTTGGTATGTTACTTAAGCTTTTTTTTTTTTTTTTTTTTTTATCCTTTAAATGCTGAAATCCTCTAGCATCAGGTCTGGAGACTTGGTATTATTCCTCAGGCTTCCTTTTTTTTTCAAGTTGGGGGCATTTTTTTCTAATTACTCTGCGAGAGAATAAAGCAATACCACAGTAAAACCAGTATAATTTAGTTCTCCTCACCTTATTTTTCAAGGTTTTAATCCTCGAAAAGTGATAAAAATCCATTTAAGTGTTTAAATCTGAAGACATCAATTAAGTTAATTTTGAATTACACTACTTTAGCAGAAAACAGATATTGACCAGAGGTAGCTGGATTTCAGCTTTTAAAAATACCTGTATTTGATTTTTAAATACTCCACATATCATTCCCTCCTCACCCCATCAAGGGAATGTAATTCAGAAGTACATTCTGAATGTGTTTAGAGATGTGGTGAGGTGGAAGACTGTTTAAAACAACTTTAATTAAAAGTCTTGAGCATTTCCCTTGTGTATGTTTGCATGTGTATATAAAAATTACAGCATAAAATATTTTTGTGAGAAAGTCTTTAAATACATTTTTGCCTTTATTTATCTCTTTCATGTACATGGAAGGAAGTGAGGGGAGCAAAGAAGAAATAATCATCTTGCCGTTTAAACTGTACAAGAACCAGCAAGTTCTTGTACTCTTGTCTCATGTTAAAAAAAAAAAAATCTTTAAAACATGGTCCTCTGGTGCCAGCATGAGGAGACTTTCAGCTCCAGGCAGATATTTTTTGGATCAGGCATAAGGAGAGAGCTAACTGTGTGACTTGTATCTGGGGGTGTTCAGGTATTTATTTCAGATATAGAACAAGGGCAAAGGCATAGTTTTTCCCATGAATTTTTATAAAATGTCTCACCTGGAATTAGTCCAGATTCCCCTGCTCCAAAAAAATCTCAAGCTTTCATTTATAACCTTTTTCCTACAGGTGGTGAAAAGCACACTGGTGGGGGAAGAGAATCTGGAAGTGATTCATGGAAACTTTATATGAGACGGTCTACTTGGTACGATGGTCTTTTTAATTCCAAATAAATGTAAATTACAGATTAATGTGCAAAAGTTCAAAACATATAAATCCTTGACTGCAGGAGGTGATCTTCACTAAATGTGAGATGACCGTGTATAATCACCTTTTCTTCATGCAAGAGTTTACATCTGTGTTCCTAGGAGAAGATTATTTAAACGGTCTAGATAAAGACTCTTTTTTTATTCACTGTTCCTCAAAAGGAAAAAAAAAATATATTTTTTTCTTCTCTTGCCTGATTTTAAACTCTGCTAAAAATGAAATTACTGAAACTTGTCAGGAAATGCATGAAGAGCAACCACAGTCAGAGGGTCACTATTGCTAGTGGTGGGTGATTTAGCTACGTGTTGGGTGTCCATGCGTAAATCTCCTGAAAGGAGATTCTCTGCTGGCCTCCTTAGCCTTTAACTGTGCTAACTTTGGTTTTCATGCAAAGGCTTATGAATGTGAGAAATCCTACCTTGATTTTTCTGCGTGGACATTCTACTAGTCAGAGATTAAATAGAGAATGATACGTTACTTTCTCCTTGATCTATCAAGGAGGAGATAATGGGGAGTACGGTCTTCCTCCATACGTAGTTACTATATTGAAAACCAGAGTAAAATCAGTGCATAACCTTAAATGGGCAAATTGGTCACAGAAGTCTTTTGTATACGTATGACAGAAATCAGAAGCCTTGTACTTGGGAAATGGACTGCATAATCTGTTTTAGTGATCAAGTCTGGTCTCTAAATACTTGTTTCTCTTCCAGTACAATCAACTACAGCAAGGATTTACCTTTGGCTCAAGGAATCAAGTTTCAGTAACAGCCTTATGAATGGCCGTGCGGTGAACTCTTCTAGCATTTCAGAATCAAGCACCTTCTTAGCATCATGGAGAAGAAAATTAATTATCTGAAAATTATCTGCAGCAAAGATACTAATTCTGTCAAAAATCAGCTCTAAAATCACTTCACTTTCAGTGTATGAAATTACTATTTCAGTCTTCAAATGAGAAGTACGTGGTCTTTGGGAAGAAGGGAGGGTGACTGAAACTAACAAACTTGGATTCAGGCAGCCTGGATCATCTGTTGCCTTATGACTATATTTCAGTTTCAGCACTCTCTGTATCCCCTGCCTCCCCACCATTCACTGCTACGTCCAGCTAATAGGTCTGTGCTTCAGACTATGCTGAGTGTCCTACAGATAGCTGGTGCTGTGGGGTGGGCAGTACTGGGCTGTTTTTCAATACATAAATAAAGGTACATTTTCTGAAATACCTCAAGCTTCTAGCATTTTTTTGTTTGTTGTTTTGAAGCAAGAACATTCAGCTGACTGTTTTCACACACTAAGTTGCTAGCTGGTAGAAGGATCACTGTGCTAAAAGAACCCTGTGTGCTGGGAGATAAAGGAGTAAGACCAAGGGCTACCGTGGTCTCTTGGAGAACCTCCTTGTAATGGTAGAAGGGTCACAGCAATTCAGGTTGTCACCCTATAACTAAACTGGTTGAAGAAGTAGAGATGCAGCCAGGAGGGAATACTCTTCCAAAGAGAATTTGCTGGGGAAAGGCAAATGGTTTATGTGTCTTTCACTTCAGGTGAGGGTTTCTCATGGCCATTGATGACTACAGCCATCAGCAGCTTGTTCAGGAGCCTTGCTGGAGTCCAAGATGAGAAAAGGCACAGTGCTGCGAGGCTGATTATGGCTTTCTGCAAATTAACTTTTGAGGTTTTTAATGTCGCATTTTTGGAGAACGTTTATTTTCCTCTCAATCTCACATACCAAATTTCCACAGTCTCTGAACATGGCAGAACTGAGAGATGCTCGTTTTGGGCTCTGATTTGGCTTTTGATTTACTTTGATACTCAGATCTTACAATAGCAATGTCATCCAAATTGTGTTAAAGGTCCAGCATACCCAACGCTAGCTGGTCTTCTTTCACCTTAATATCTAGTTTTAAAATACATAGTGTTTTGAATTTTACATCTGTATTACAGAAATTATTTTGAGTTTCTACAAAACAAACAGTAGGCAGCCAAAGTGTTTTCCCATTGAGTCTCATAGCCGGGTGAGGTCTCTCATATGATTCTTTGTGCTTGGCCATTTAATTAGGAAACATTTCACAGAATCATAGAATGGTTTGGGTTGGAAGGGACCTTAAAGATCATCTAGTTCCAACCCCCCTGCCATGAGCAGGGACACCCCCCACTAGACCAGGTTGCTCAAAGCCTCATCCAACCCGGCCTTGAACACTTCCAGGGAGGGGACATCTACAATTTCATGAAATAATATTGTGTATTTGCACATAGAAAGAACTGAAGTCCCCTAAGCAGAAAAATAATGAGCAGATAGAGGGTAAAGAATCTAAATTCAATTATTCTGAAAATAGCGAGTTGTAGAAGCTGTATTTAACAGCTGTTCTGTGTCACTGTCACTATTAAATTGTCTCAATAATGAAAAAAAAATTCAACAATTTCCACTTTTTGCTGCTTATTCATGGTTTTTGGATAGCCTCATTATGTCACATCTGTTGCTCTAGAAAATAAAGGCCTTTTTACTCCTTTTGGATAAAATCGTTTCAAAATCCCCTGGTGTAATTTACAGCAATAACGTTAACTGCCATTTGGCTTTGGGTATCTGTAGTCAGGCCGTGGAACAGAACAAAAATGGGAGAGTGAGTGTGATGTTTTCAAATCATTATCTGAAAACGAGTATGAACAGAAAAAAAACTTAGAAATGTAATCCAGAGGGTGACTGTATAGCAAACACACTTTTTTTTTAAAGGTTAACTTGATATTTTGATATGCAACAAACTTTTGAGTAATGTTGCAGAGAACTTGGCTTGAAATACTTGTGTAACTGCCTCTGTGTATTATAAGTAGGTGCATTAGATCCTCTTTATGTAGACAGATCTCTGTAAGTAGATTGCAGAATCACAGAATGGTGGGGGTTCGAAGGG
>NW_010303722.1:0-923 GCF_000700745.2 Antrostomus carolinensis
CCATCCACCCACCCGTCCTGGCTCCAAATCCCCACTGAGGTGTCAGGGAAGAGGGACCCCAAGTTGCTGCACCCATCGAAGCACCCACAGGGTCCAACCCGTGCCAGAGGGGGTGGCTGGCACCCCTTGCCCTGGCTCTGCACCCCCTTCCCTCGGCATGGGGCCCTCAGTGTCTCCCACCTGCGGGAGCTCACCCGGTCCTGGGTCTCACTTCAGCTCTTATCAGTGGCAGCACTAAAAATAGAGCAGAGAATGAGATCATGGCAGCGGTTTTCTGCTGGCAGGCGCTTTTAACGCTTCCCTGGCTGTGGGGGTTGTTGGGGGGTGTGTGGAGGTGTGTGGGGTGCGGAGGCACACGGGGTCAGCGGCTGTCCCTTCCCAGTGCCGTGGGACACTGCCGGACCCTCAGCCCCAGCGTGGGGTGGGGAAGGGCAGGGAGGGCTGTGCCTCCCCCCAGTTCCTGTGTGCTGGGGTTGGCTCTTTGCGAGCGCCTGGCACCAGCCAGCCATGAGACTTTTCATTTTTGTTCCAGTGAGTGAAAGCTGCTCTTTCCTCCCACTCCTGAGTCTGCCTCCCTGCCCCCCCTCCATTCTCAGCCCTCATCCATCTCCCATCTTTCACACAGAGGTTTTTTTAGAGGTGGTGCATCAGCTGCTGGACTATTTTCCGTGCTCTTGGTGCTTGCCCCATTGAAACGGCTATTCCTCCGCTGCAGCTTCCTGGGCGCGTCCGTGGTTTCCTGGCTGTGCCCCAATCTGCTGGTGCTGCCCCACAGCAGCTCTAGGACGGCAGTGGGGAGCCCCACACTCCACCTGCACCCCCAGACCCACCAGCAGCATCACCCCAGCTCTGGGGTGTCACACTCCTCATTGCAGCAGCGTCCCCATCTCGGGTTTGGACACATCCGGCCGTGGCTCTCGGCA
>NW_010303722.1:978-4595 GCF_000700745.2 Antrostomus carolinensis
GCTCTGCTGCTCTGAAGGTGCCAGACACAGTTTGGGACCAGCCAAATGGCTGCGTGTCTCTGTCCTGGAGAAGCCAAAGAGCCTCTCGAAGGTGCTGGAAGCAGCGGCGCGGGCAGGTGGCTGGTTAACCGCAGCGGCAGTCGCGCGGCGCGGGGGCCATATAAGGCTGGGGGCGGCAAGAGCCACCCCGGCTGCCATGGCAATTCTGAAACCTCAGCCGAGCTGGAGGAAGGGGTTGGAGGGACAGGGAAGGAGATGAGTGCAGATGGTTCGTTGCTGGCAGGGGGAAGGGAGGGCGGTGCAGGGGAGAGGGGTGATGCTGGCAGCAGGAAGGGTCCAGCCCTGGGGATGCGCTGGGAAGTGCTTGGGGTGAGGCAGGCGATGGGTGCTGGGTGCACGGCTGCGTGTGCAGCCTGTCCGTGCTCACAGCAGCGAGCATTGTGCTTGGGCAGAGACAGCTTGGAGCCAGGGGAAATGTGATTTCTCTACCAGAACTCCAAACATCATAGTTTCTTTTGGGAGAATTTGGTTGTGAGAATGCGGAGCGGAGACTTCACAGCTTTCCTGAGCAGTTTATTCCCATGATGTGTTGCCTTCTCCGGTTGGAAAGCACCCCTGCTTTCTAACTTGGGTTTATCTGACTCCAGCTTCTAGCTGCTGGTTTTTGTTCTGCCTCCCTCTGCCAGATGAAAGAGCTTCTCAGACCTTGTGTCTGCCCCCGAGAAGGTCTGAGGTGCCATTGAGTCACCTCTCAGTGCTTGACACGCCAGGTGGGTGAGGTCCTTTAGCTCCCATGCTTCAAGGGTCTTTCTTCAGCCCTCAAATTACTTCTGTGGCTTTTCTGTAGCCTTTCTAGTTTCTTAACGTTGTCTTTAACATGTGGGCACCAACAGTATGAATAGCACTCAGGCAGCATCTGAAAAGCTGCAGGCAAGGAGATAACATCAGCTCTGGACTCTGGCTGATGCCCCTGCTCGTGTCCAGGCACCGCAGCTCGCCTGCGGCACGCAGCGCTGCACTCAGGGCTTGCCTGGGCTTGTGCTTCCCTCCAGCTTAGGTCTCCTGCCCTCTCCGAGGGAATCCCCTCCTGCTCTCCCCGTGCCCCCCAATAACTCTGTGCTCTCCCGTTGCAGAACGGAGGGGACGGAGGGGAGGGCAGTGACGTGGCCGCCCACCCGCTGCGGCGGCGATCGCAGAGCTACATCCCCACCTCGGCCACCAAGCCACCCGCCGGGCCCCCTGTCCTCAAGAGCGGCTACTGCGTGAAGCAGGGGAACGTGGTGAGTGCCGGGGTCCCCTGTGCCGCAGGTGGCTTGGCCGGGCAGGTGGCCTTGGGCTGGCTGCTCCTTCGTGGGTCGGGGTTCTCCAGAGATGCTCTGGATGCAGGACCAGGAGAGCGCTGGAGCCCAGCACCGAGCAGTTGCCTCCTTTCTTTTCCAGAGGAAGAGCTGGAAGCGCCGGTACTTCATCCTGGATGAATTTTCCATCAGTTACTACAAGTGTGAGCAGGTGAGCAGCTCCCACCACTCCCTGGGCCCTGACTGGGACCGGCTGCTCCCAAGCAGGGGTGTGGGGCCAGCATGGGGGATGGGGCTCCAGGGGAGGCACATCCCAGCACTGCCAGCCCCAGGGGCCAGCCAAGCCCATCATCATCTCCTCTTGTCTCCACAGGACAAGGAGCCCTTGCGTTCGATTCTCCTGAAGGACGTCTGCAAGACCCACGAGTGCCTGGTCAAGTCTGGGTAATACTCCCATCCGTGTTTCCCTGCTGTAGCTCCAGGTTGTGCCAGAGCAGCCAATGGAGCTCCAGCTGCTGGTGGGAAGCAGCTCCCCGAGAAGCCAAACTGGAGGCAGGCAGGAGGGGAACTCACCTCCCTGCTTTGGGGAGCCCAGGGGGTGATTTTTGTCCATCCACAATGGTTTCTGGGGAGTGACTCTCTCTTTCTCACTGTTTCTAGTGACCTCCTGATGCGGGACAACCTCTTTGAAATCGTAACGAGCTCCAGGACCTTCTATGTCCAGGTGAGGCAGCCGAGGGGGGTTTGATTTCCTGGGGAGTAAGTTCAACCCTCCCAGCTCCTGCAGACGGGCTGTTCCCCAGCAGCCCCTCGACCGGCAAACACAGGCACATGAGTTTGTCACAGCTTCGCCCGGCGTCAGGGCACGAGGGAGAACTGCTGGGTGGTTTCACTTCTCTTATGTTTGTTTATTTATAATAGTGGCTATTTGTGTGAGCAGGAAAAAGCAGAGACAAAAGCACAGGGTGATCCGATCCAATGAGCATCCCAAGCGCGCGGGGCTGTGTCTGCACCTCTTCTCTCCTGCAGATCCAGCTCCTCGCTGCAGCGGGGAGCAGTGTGGAATGTCATGATGCTCTTGTATTGAAGAGTCGTGTAGACACAGTGCTGAGGGACATGGGTTAGTGGGGACTTGTCAGTGTTGGGTTCATGGTTGGACTCGATGAGCTTAAAGGGCTTTTCCAATCCAGGCAATTCTGGGATTCTGTGAAGTTGGTCTCCCTGTTGCTGGCTGAGCGGGCAGGGGATGCCCTGTGCGGCGCTTGTGAGTCCCCCCAGAGCAGCCACTGCGGCGTGCTGTGAACACGTGTCCCCACGTGCAAAACCCCCAAACCTGCTGCCCAGAGAGCATGGCCCTGGGTGGGACGCAGCCCCTGAGCCTCTGCCAGTGCAAGGGCAGGGTCGGTCACACCCTGGCAATTTTTTTTCCTCGAGTACTTTATCCATTCTTAATATAAAAACACTGCAGTGTGGAGAGTGGCTCCCCTTCTGTGGGGGAAGGTGGGTGGTGCAGTGATTTTGAAGCAAGGATCAGTTAATAGCGGTTGTCCTGGGAGCCCTGGGAGCTCTGTCCATCTGTGTGTCCAGGCTTCGCTGCGGCGGGGGGGGTCTGGCTGCGCTGGGGGCTTGCAGAAAGCAAAGTCTCACTCGGGCTGGTGGGTTTTGCAGGCAGACAGCCCCGAGGACATGTACAGCTGGATCCGAGCAATCACAGGGGCAGTCCAGGCCCTGAAAACTCGCACGAGGGTAAGTCACGTCCTTTCTGCTTCATATTTAGCGCCAAATGCAGATCATGCCAATGTACAAGATATTTATTTAGTGGTGTGTGTAAGCACTGGGTTAGCCTCTTTCCAGGAGGAGATCCCTGCCTTCTCTGGGTTTGTTTGCCAGTCCCTGGAAAAATTTCCTTTAAAAAGAGTGAAAAGTGAGATTCAGCCATTGTGCTGGACCTGCTGGAGCCCTGCTCCGCTCCGAGGCACGAACCAGAGCCTGGCTGATGGCAAAGGGCCATTGCATTCAGACTTTCCCTTTGCTTGGGGGTTTTTTCCCTTTCTGCTGAGCGTGTAAAGGGCCTGGTCCTGGTCCCCAGAGCTTTGCAAATTGCTCACAGCTCTGCACGCTCAAAAACCCACCCCCAGCCAGCGCTCACTGTGCCTCTGTCCTTGCAGGAAATATCCTTCATGAGATCCACCTCCATGGTCAAGCCTGGGGGCTCCTCAGCCCCTTCCCAGCAGAGGCAGGTGGTGGAGGAGAGGCGAGCGCTGAGCAAAGCCCCTTCCACCTCCTCCTGGCAGCCCTGGACGCCGGTGCCGCAGGCGG
>NW_010303722.1:4668-4929 GCF_000700745.2 Antrostomus carolinensis
CGGCCCCGCACGGGGCAAGCGGGTGCGGCACAAGTCAGAGCCGCAGCATCTCAAGGAGAAGCCATTCGCCTTCGACCTGGACGATGAAAGCATCCGGACCTCCGATGTCTGACCGGGCACTGAGCCACCCCCCAGCTCTGCACGCTGTCTCCCCGGCTGCCGGGGGTCCCTGTGGGGTGGCTTGGGGTGCGCAGCCGTGCTGGATTGGGGACGGTTGGTCTCCACACATCCACCCGGCACCTTGGACTGAGCTCACCCCTC
>NW_010303722.1:4966-10024 GCF_000700745.2 Antrostomus carolinensis
CCTGCCACACGGGATCAGGCTGGAACCGCGTCCCGGTGCCCGGCTCTGTCGGGGTCCCCGCCGGGGCTCTGTCCCGGGTGGCTCCGTTTTTCGGGAGCGGGTGACCTGTGCTGTGCAGGGTGGGAAGCGCTGGTCCCCAGCACAGCCTGGCGTGGGGCGGCATCCTCTTCTTCAACCCCATCATTTCCCCCAAAAAACCAAGCCTGGAGGAAGCAGCAGGAGGTCTCGGAGGCGTGAAGGGGAGTGTGGCCTTTCTTGTGTTTGGAAAAACATTTGTCTCCCTTTTGTGCTGCTCAGCCTTCCCCGAGCGGCCGGGCAGAGCCAGCCCGCAGCTGCCAGCACAGGGAACGTGCTGCAACTTCCCATTTTGGTGGCTTTTTTTTTTTTTTTTCCCTAAGAGACCAGTTCTTTACACTGCCTGACTAATGGCACATCGAGAAGTCAGTCGGCTTTTAATTACGTCTTTTTATATCCATGGCCACTGTGAAAGGCCGGCACCCTGCCCAGCCCCTCCGAAGGGATTACTGGTACATGCTGTGTGTGAGCCTGGGCAGGCAGCCAGGGCAACGGTGGCTCCCGGGGATGGGAGGATCTCAGGTACGGTGTCAGACTTGCACTGTGTACATCTGGGCACCACAAAGCCGTGTCCAGGTGGGTGGTGAAGTCCTTTTAGCAAAAAGCAATGAAATGTTGAATGAAACTGGGAAGACTTGTCCAGCCACCTCCGCCTGCTGCCTGCCTTGAAATGGAAATGAGCAGAAGTTTTGAGAGCACCATGAACTTGTCATTTCCATAACCAAATCAGCTCCTGTAGGAGGTGTGGTAAAGAGCCTGTAGAAAATTAAGGTGTGATCCCCAAGTGCAGGTGGACACGTGGGATTTAAATGCGATTGCCATGGCCCAGCTGTGCTGGCGTGTCCCATGTCAGACACGGACATGCTTTTTGCCATCTCAGTTACATGCCAGCTGATAAATCTGGGTGCCCAGTGTGGGAATTGCACTGCAAGCTCAGCCACGCGTGGATGGTCTGGAGTTAGCCAGGCTTCCCTCTAATGTGGGCGTTACCTGTTCTTTTTTTCTTTCTTTTTTTCTTTCTTTTTTTCTTTCTTTTTTTCTTTCTTTTTTTCTTTCTTTTTTTCTTTCTTCTTTCTTTCTTCTTTCTTTCTTCTTTCTTCTTTTCTTTCTCTCTTCTCTCTTCTCTCTTCTCTCTTCTCTCTTCTCTCTTCTCTCTTCTCTCTTTTCCCTCCCTTTCTCCCTTTCTCCCTTTCTCCCTTTCTCCCTTTCTCCGCTCTGCAAATCAGCTCAACATGCTCCCGAGGAGCAAAATATCTGGTTTGTCCCTGTCCTTTCCCAGTCTCCAGCTGTTTGACAGCTGTGCTTCAGCCCAGTGCAGGCTCAGCCTGGATTGAGCAGAGCTTTATCAGAGCTCCGAGGCATTGATTACTCCATGGATCTTAACACGTTTAAAATTGCATCTTCCTGCATCGATCCCTCCTCTGTCGGACGAGCTGCTCTGACGGTGCCATGGTGCAGCCCAGGGTGGTGACAGGGGGCAAGGGTGGCTCAAAGGGGGATGTGGAGATGCTGGAGAACACAGAAACTATGAAAACGAGTGGGAATCGATGAAAACGGTACAGGGCGAGTGTTAATATTTGTTATTTAATTGTAGAAAGCTAGACCATGCTGTTCCTTTTTCTTCTCCTTTTTGCTTTATTTGCACTAGTGTTTTGAATTTTTTTTTTTTTAATTTTTTAGGCTGACTTGCAGTTTGGCTGATAACATAGTGTTTCAGAAATGTTTTAGTAATTTGGTAAGTCCGTCATTCATGGAGTCCCAGCACTTGGTGATAGTGCTCTGACCTCATTTCTGGAGAACATCCCAGGCAGAGGGAGGACGGTTACTGTGTTCGAGGCTCCAAAACCGTGAAGTACCAAGTGTTTTTGTGACTTGATAATTGCAAAGTTTCCTCAGGCCTGGGATGGTAAAGCAGAAGCTTGTTGCACAATTAGGGTTAATTATCCAGGAGGAGAAACTACCAGTGGCTCCAGTGCTATTGCAACATTCCTGTTCCTCATTCCCACCCTCCCGTGTCCCAGGACAGCGCGAGGGCTGAACTGGAGACCGATCCGAGTGTGTTCATGGTCGATCCGGGCTCCAGACCCGCCCGTAATGCGGGTGGTGTTGTGAGGAGGAATTTCTCTCAGTCCCCAAGGACCAGGCAGATGCAGCCACAGACCTCGATGGAGCTTTGCAGCGATTTTGAAAGCAAACTGGTGTCCCCTCAGCTCTGCATTTGCCTCCTGGCCTCTCCCGTGTGGGGATGAACAACGTCTCCCCGTAGCCGCTCCCTCCTGCAGACGAAGCACGGGCGGTGGGTTCCCCGCTTCCCCAGGGGGGTCTGCAGGCTCGAGGCATCTTGAGCAGAAAGAGTGGAGTGAGAGAGGGGTTTGCTTTTTCCTATGGAAACTCCCAGGTGGTTTCAGCTGTGTCTGTGGGTTTCAAGTGCTCTTAGGGCTGGGGTGCCTTGCGCGGGTGATGCTCCGTGACTCCCGTGGTGTGACACCCACCTCCCACCCTCCCCGGTAACGCTGGCTGCAGGAGATGGAGTGCCACCTCTTCCCTGGGGTTTTGAATAAAGAAGGAAATCCCAGTCGCTTTTCCAGGCTGTCTGTTGGCATTGTGTGTTTGGGGTAAGGATTGCTGGGGTGGGGGGGGCAGGGGGTCACTGGGTGCTCCCCCATGTGCAAGGGGAGCAGTGATTGTTTGCTGGGGGAGCTTTTGGGGTGCTGCAGGGAGCTGTCAAAGTCCTGCCTGGTGTTCCTTGTGCCACACGGGGCTGGAGCCCGAGGTGTGAGTTGAATTTTATTGCTGATGATAAGGCAGCTCCAGCTCTTGCTCATCTCGAGCCCTTCCACGGGTAAACGCGTCCCAATAAAACTCGGTTTAAACACTTTGTTACTTTTATTTTTTGTGCTTTCAGTGTCACATTTTCCAGTGAGAAAATGTGGGCATCTCTGAGGGGGGCTCTGGGTGTGGGGGTGAGCGCGTGGCAGTGGCAGGGAGGTCACAATTGTCTCTGCTTTTCTGACTCCACGGGCAGGAGGAGAGCGGTGGGACCCACACCCGGGTGTTCCTCAGCGCACTCCGCGACAGCCTCGCACACAGGAGGAATTTGAGGTCCTGCTGTTGGCTGGCAGCTGCTGGGCTGAGGACATGGGGAGGATATTAATGATGATGGGCTCATGGGATTATTATTATTTTTTCTTTCTGCCTCACTGAATAATTTTTTCCCCACTGTGGGCTTTTCAGCCCCGTTGTTCCACTGTCCAAGGAATGTGGTGATTTAATGATGAGCTTTCCTCCCCACCCCCCTGGGGCCTGTGTGAAGCTGCCAAATTCAGATTACTTGTGACCTAAATGGGATATAAACCCCATTCTCCAAAGAGGAGGAGTTGTTGCAATAAACCACAAACCAAAACTGGAACAGGCAGAATTCCCAGTCAGATTGAAGCCCGTTGCAGGGCTGCTGCAGACAGGAGTAACACAGACAGAAATCAGGCACGTGGAGGTGGCTGGAGGGGCCTTGGGTTGCAGAGCTGTGTGAGAACAGAGCACACGTTTGCTGTGTGTTACGTCAAATGGGACTGGACTTTTGCATATATGGATTTTGTGTCTGGTTCTGGCTGTGACTTACTGCAGCTTCCTTTTCCCGTTTTTATTCAGCTCGGTAAGTTTTCAGACTGCATCTGGTGGGGCTTCCTCTTTTGGGCTGGTGAGGGTGCTGGAAGCTCCTACTCATTTGAGTACCGCACGTACCCTGTGCTGTGGGGTGACAGCACGAGGGTGGGAGCTACCCCTCAGCACCTCCCACCCCTTCCCAGCTCTCTGACTGCTCCCATCCATTCCCTGCAGCTCTGGGTGGAAACAAACCTTCTGTCACTGGTGAGGCAAGGTTTGGTATGTAACAGTTTTGTAAAACACAAACAGTTCCCACTGAATGCTCATGGTTTTCAAGAATGTGACTGTCCAGCAGCGCGATGGGAATGTGTTTTGAAAATCACACTTATTCACTGTGAAGGGCAGGGGACAGGAGGAGAAACAGGTTGTTTTAAAATAGCACACATACAGCTTTGGAGTGGTTGCAGCGTCCTGCAGCTGATGTGAGCAGGGTAGAGAGAGTAACAAGAGACACAAGTGCTTCTTTTGAGAGGCTTGAATAGTAACTTTATTTGCTGCACTGTGGCTTTCCCCCGCCTGCAAGAGAGTGGACACCAACATTCTCCAAAAGGTGCAGTTTGTACTAAATCTAACCCAGCTTCCCCTGCAGCCAGTGAACACAGTTTTACATAAATAATGCAGAATTAGAGCTCATGGCTTTGCCACAGTCTCCATAACATTGCGTTGGGTTACTCAACCTTAAAGGTTTACAAAGTCTCATCACACAAACCCCACGCCCCGGCGTCTCTGTACGTACTCTGCTGACACTGGGGGTACGTGGGGTCGGCTCCTTCCAGCCTTTATTGAGACTTGTTTGACCACCTGTGTTTGCAAGGTCTGATTTCTTAAATCTGTCACTGCATGAATCAGAATCCAGATTATTTTAAACAAGCAAAATCTATACTGAACTATTTTGTGTCCGAGGTTGGTACAGAGGAATTAACAAGGATAATTGCTCTGCACGTGAGGTGACAGCTCTGTAAACCCGCGGCTGTGCGAGGCAGGAGCCTGTTCTGATGTGATGCTGTGGGACAAGCGGAGCTGTCGGGTCTCCAGCCCTGCGGGGACCCGTGAGCTGCTCCCGGGGTCAGCTCGGTTCCTCTCAGTACACGGTGCACCAGTTGCTGCCGTCACCCCCGCCGGTGATGAGGAGAATCAGATCCACGAACCACCAGATCCCCAGTCCCCCCAGAGTCAGCAGTTTCCCCACGGCGGTCCCGGTGTGGCCCAGGCAGAACCGATCCACTCCGAAGCAACCCAGGAAGAAGGAGTAGAGCAGAGTGGTGATGAAATAGTGTCCCGTGTACCTGCGGGGAGCGGCGGGGTCTGCTCAGGCGGGGA
>NW_010303723.1:0-4175 GCF_000700745.2 Antrostomus carolinensis
CCCCTTTTTAAAATTCTTTCCTTTTTTCTATCCCCCCTCCCTTTTTTGATGTTTTTTTCCTTTTATCTTTTCCCTTCCACCTCTTTTTTTCTTTTTCCTTTTCTATTTTTCCTCCCTCTTTCTTTTTCCCTTTTTCTTTTTTCCTTTTATCTTTTTTCCTTCTATCTTCTCCCCTTTCTTATTTTTTAATTTTTTTCCTTTTACCTTTTCCCTTTCCTCCTCTTTTTTCTTTTTCCTTTTTTCTTTTCTATTTTTCCTCCCTTTTTTCTTTTTACTTTTTTTTTGGTGTTTTTTTTTTTAATTTCCCCTCCTCCTTTTTATCCTCTTTTACCCATCCACCCCTCCTCCCCCCCCAAAAAAAAAGAGAAAAGGATTTTTACATTAAAACTGACAGTTCAAAATTCAGAGAAGCAGTTCCTCATTCATTTCCCCCTCCTGTTTTACCCTAAGCCATGATCTGACAAACACTTTTTGCCCAAGATTGCAACTTTATTACTGTGAGCAATTGCATCAAATTCAGTAGAACCACTCAGGAGGTTTTCCCTCAGTTACAGGGTTGCATGAGCATCTGGGGGGGCTTCAGAGCTGCTCCCCAAAGAGATTTGGGTCACATGTGTCGACAGTTCAAGTAAGCCTCATACTCTGGTTTAGAAATTTTAGTTAAATTTTAGGTTTTTTTTAAAAAAAGTTGTGCAATAGAAGCACGGTGACATTTCTCAATCTCTTGGCCAAAACCCACTTTTGCCACTTGCTGATCCCTAGTAATATAAATTGCTCTCACCCCACGTTGTGCTTCCAGCAAGTTCATTCACTTCTAGGGGCAGGAGAGTAAGTCACATCACCAGAACATGAGAGGGTTTCTGGTAAAGGCAGCAGCCAGCAGCTCCAGCAAAGGTCAGGACCTTACCGTGCTAAATATGAACTCATTGCCCACCTGACGTCCTCGTTCTTCCTGGGCACTTCCCTCTAGTGACAGCATTTCAGGGAATAGCTTCTGAGCCAAATGTTGTCACCCTCCATGGAGTGTCCCCTGCCACACATCCCCTAAGCAGGAATTTGCTGTTACCTCAGCACACATTTCCAACACACGTATGCTGAAAATGAATCAATTTGTTCCAAAATCATCCCATTGCCCTCAGGGATGAGTTGGTCCAGGGCTTGGTCGTGTTCATCAAACCCTTCCTTGCCCCCCCAGTAACAGCCTGTGGGGATGAATAGATGTTGGCCCCGTTCACCAATTACTTATGCTGATTAAGTTCCTGATTGCAGGCTTGCCATGGATGCATAAACCCTTTGTCTCTAAGCCACGGTCACTCATCCAGCCTTACCAACCAAGCCCAAGGTTCACCAGACTATTTATGCATGTAACTGCTATCCCAAATTATCAGTACAGCCCATCTGGTTATGGGAACAACTATAATCCTGTGTGGCTCATCCATCCAAAGAATAACAGCAGGATCCCAAAGCTCACTTACTACATCATAACATCCCACAACATCTTTTCTTCTGCACCCTCATCCTTTCCAGCTATAAATATTAAAACTAAAATAAAAACCCACCCCAACCAATTGGAGAGGCTGAAGATGGGAGGCTACATGAACCAAGGAGCCTCTCATGCACTTAGGTGGCTGTTGCCAGAAAAACTCTCGGACAGTCTGTGCAAGGGGGAGGAAGGAACCAGCTGCAAACCGATAAAGCCTTCAGCAGCCACAGCCCCGCCGGCTGCGCAGGAAAACGACTCTCAAATCAACTTTTGTGCACTGGGGAGCGGGCAAACCCAGCTGCAATCACTGCCACAGGGTTGGCATTGAAACTGCTCCTAGGCAGCTTGGGGTTGCTTTTTCTGTGTGTGTGTGTGTCACTGCTGCTTTTCTTTTCTTGCTTTCTGCCTTCTTTGTCTCTTCTCTTAGGAAGTGAAAAAAAAGTGGAAAATGAGAAATGAATATTTTCAGTTCTATTTCTGGGACCTTCCTTCGGGTTGTGTTGGAGCCAGGTGCTGCCCAGGGCTCGGGTACAGATGTGGCTCTGGCAGGGGTAGCAGGGGCACAGCCCCACTGTCTATCTCCTGCATCGAGTAGCTCCCACTTACAGTCTAAAGCAGGTTCACCCATCTGGCTGTACCAACAAAGTCCTCTCTGAAACTTGGAAGTGGAAAAGGATTTCAAGCTTTGTCCAAATATATACATATTTTTTTTTAATTATTTTTTTAAAAGCAGCTCAACAGGGTACATTTGAAAACTTTGACCTTAATGTACAGGAAGAGACAAAAACCACCACTGTGGCACAGTGCCAAGATAACATACACTGTTTTCCAAGAGTAGTGTGATTTCAGATGTTGTACATTCATTTGTCATGCTGTACTACTTGCTGTACAGCCTGTAAAGTACCAAAACTACATTTCAAAGACTCTCAGCGGCTTTATCAGCCCTTTATAAAATGCTGCTGTATAAATAAGTAAAACTAATTTGGACAAATTCAGTTCATGAATTGGTGTCACGGGCTGGGATGGAGTGTAAGTGCTATGAATAGGGCTGGTGACTTCCCTCTGTAGGAGGATGGGCTGGGTTTGAGGGCTTCAGGCACATCTGGGAAGAAGGTACCTACCTACCAAGACTTTCACCACTGGAAAAAAACAAAAGTAAATTCTAAAAAAGTAAAAAATAAAAATAAAAATCCCCCAAACCCCAATTTAAAAATCCCCCTGCCCCCAAGCGGTTGTTTCGATTTGCTTTCGTAACTGGGTATGCAGGCAGAGAGCAGAGGCACTTGCAGTGTTTTTCCTCTGTCTTCTAAGCTTGGGTTGGGGGTGGCTTTTTTGTTTTTGGGTTTTTTTGGGTTGTTTTTTGGTTTTTTTTTGTGAACCTGTTTATAAAAGTCAATGTCATGCTTGTGGGTTTTGGCATAGCTGACATTTGTGGATATGACTCACCAGGGTACGTTAGAGCAGATGTGGCTCGAGCTGCCTGCCAGCCCTGGGTTTAACTGGCAGTCCTGTCCCAGCCGGACTCGACAAGCCCGGTCCAGGGGTCTTCAAGCCTCCTTCTCCCAGGGAGATGCTCACCAGCCTTCCAGCAGCTCCACCTTAATAACCCCTTGTGTTTTATAAAAATCAATGGAGAAGGATGAGGGGAGAGGACAGACCCGCATCCTCCTCACCTCCTGTGCGTGCCTGGAGAGCTGGCAATCAAGGTGTGAAATGATTAGCACCAAGGCAGGCTCTAAACACCTAACACCCAGGGTCTCCAGGAGATTTGGGAGAGCAGATGGGAGTCCCTCATCTGCTGGGGATTGCGGGATGGCCGCTGATGTGTTACCCTGGCTGCGTGGCTGGGGTTTGCATTGCAATCCCCCCACCCTCCTCACAGCCAGCACAAAACATGATGGACAAACTGGGGGAAGAAATCGCACATCATTTTGTGGGTGAGGCTCTAGTCAGCTTTTAACTGTCACATCTTATTTTCTGTGGAAAATATGACAGAAATTGCCTGGATTTCCAATTTACCAGCAGTGGTAAAAAAAAAAAACCAACAAAACCACAACAGCAGCAGCACCAAAAATCTTTAAATAGGACATTTTGGAGATGTATGAAAAGAAGCTAAAAAATTCATTTTGTGGAAAGTTAATAGTCCCAGAGTGCATAAGAATAACTTCCTTGGCAACCAACACCCTGCAATACTGTTTTTCAAGGCAGGGACTGAGCAAGGACAAGCTGCAGGGCATGGACTGGGCCACAGTGGTGGGAAACTGGAGCTCCATGGCCTCAGGAGGGATCCCCCTGCACCTCTGGGGAACCAGCCAACACCTTCATTTTGGGTAGAAAAAATAATATTAAGAATCTCATCCACATATCTAATGGGACATCTCCAGAATACCTTTTCTGTGCCCCAGTGGGAGCAACTGGTGCCTGCCCATCTGAAAATCCCTGTGGTGGGCTTTGCAAACTCAACCAAAGCATCGTGATAGCTGGGGGGGATCACGTTTGCCTGGCAGCCTTCGCAGGGGGATGGAGCAAGCAGAGACCTGTAGCTGTGCCTGGAGTTTCTGTTTCTAATAAACTCAACAAATGGTTCCTGTCTGTGAGGTCTGTCTCTCTGCTGGCTTTAAATATTTATATCAACGTATCTATGGTGATGGGTCAGGTTATATAAAGAGGAGGAGGAAGGGGGGGGGTGGTG
>NW_010303723.1:4322-12805 GCF_000700745.2 Antrostomus carolinensis
GAGGACTGAGCTGCAGCTGGGCTCAGCTGTGACCCACGACATGCCGTGTGGGAGAGCCAGAGCCCAGCCCACCGATGCAGAGAGCTTCTATTGTACCATCAATGTATAATTCAGTAGTAGGTGAATACAGACTGGAATAGCTTATTGCTGATGTAACGGGGCTAAAAAGAAAGCGAGCACGTCCGTGAGCAAGCTGATGCATAGGGGGGTTAAACAACAGCACTGAGGGGTGCTGGGGGGAGGGAAGGGGGGGTTTTGCCTTGGGATAACACAAACAACCCAGCTAGCCAGCTGTGCAACGCAGGGATATGCATCTTCCTGGCCAAAATGCTGGGAAGGACCTTTCCTCCTTGCTTGCTGGAGTCTGAGGCAATAGCATCTGGTAGACAAGAGGGTATTCGCTGTGGGTGGGCACCTCCTGAAAGGGCTCAACTGAAAGTGTTTCTCCAAAGATGTGCTGATTTCTCACAAACTAAGCAGCTGCCCTGTGTCTCTTCCAGATCAAGAGACAGTGGTTTTTTCCTCACCACCCTCCTGGGCAGGAGTGGATAAGGAGGGGGTTGCCTCCAGGCATTCATTTGTTTGACAGACCCCCAAAACTCCAGGTGACTAAAGACAGCACAGGGTTTGTGTAGGGGTGAGAGGGACAGCGTGGGGGAGCAGAGCAGCCTCATGGGCAGCCCTGCAACCAGTCACGGGTTTGGCAGCTACGGCCAAGAGCTGCAAAACACACACCACGTGTGATTTTCCAAAACAGCCTCCAAGGCAGCTCCAGGGCTCCCCCTCCTCGCTCCAGCACTCTCCCCAACATCCCACCCAGTGCAACATCTCCCAGTCTCCCAGTGGACAGGGTCAATGCTCACCACTGGTTGCTCAATTTTCCAGAAGAGGAACTACACAGTTAAGTAAAAAAAAATCCCTTCTCACCCCAATATAACTTTTTACTAAAAGAGAGAACTGCAAGGACACTTCATGTGAAAGTTGCAGGTTGTGTGTGATCCAACCATGTATTCAAAGCAGCTGCTGACCTTACCCACCTTCAGCTGTGCTGTGGGAGACCTCTTGCATGGAACATCTACCAGCTCTGGCTGCGTTTCTAGAGGACAATCATAACCAGTTGCTTTTGCAAACGCCTTGCTTCTGCACCTGGTTAAAAAACCAAATTGTCTATCAACTGTTTCTTCAAAAAAATATTTCCTCTGTCTGCAGCTCGGAAATGCAGCTTCACCTCGGTAGGAGGTGGCTTCCTTACCCCCTCTACACTGCAAAGGTCCTCCCACCCAACTTTGCCAACTTAGGTGGCTTTGGAAGGACTTGCTCAGCAGTATCTCTTTCAGGAGCTGGCTGCAGGCATGAATCAGAGGTGCACAGACAGCAAAGGGGCTGTTGCAGGAGGAAGTTATATTTTGACAGCAGCGGGAACCGGCAGACACACAGTCAATAGGGCAGGAAATAGCAAAACATTTTGGAGCCAAGCCAGCACACCACAAGGCTGAAGGATTGCCACTCTGCTCACCACCAAATCCCTCCAGGGACTGGGTACATTGCTTAACCTGTGCTTTCCACAACTGCTCTCAGCAGGTTTGTTTTTTTCTGGGTGCTGAAAAACCCAATTTGCAGAAGCTTTGGGCATCCTTGGCTTCCATGAGAAGATGGTCCCTGCTCACCTGCAGCTCTGTGTGAGAAGCATCTTGAGAAAGCAGCATCTGCTGCCCTCAGAGCAGGCATGGAGGAAGCTCCCTGGCTCATAAGCAAGCCGTGCTCGGGTCACTCACGGGCACACAACGAGCCCCACATAAAGCCTTCAGGGAAATGGATGCTCACGCTGGCAGAGCAGGACCCGAGCAGGGCATGGGCACAAAAGAATAGAGAGCAGCACAAGAAGCTTCTTGGCACTGCCATGGGTTAGGTCACTCCCTCTTCCAGCATCTTCAAATAAAGCTGGGGATTTGTCTAAAATCAAAGGAAAAGGGTAACACATGAGCACAAACTAACACATAACCATAGAGAGGCCAAGCTGTGATTGCCCAGGTGACCTTAGAGGAGTTAATTCATAATTGCTGGAGCTTAATTGACAATTAGTTGGAGTCAATTCACAATTAAATATTTAACTTTGCACCTTTGGTGTCTCTTTAATTATTTTTTTTTTCCTCTTGCCTATGCCTACATAAATAGGGATTTCTTTCCTACCAGAGTTTGAGTGTTGGCATGCTTTTAACAGCCAGCTCCCACTTGTGCAAGCCCCAGGGAGGCTCAGCAGGTCTGGAGGTGTTCCCCCAATGCTGAACTCCATGCTTTTATCCCAACAAAATCTCTCTTGCTGGGTAAATCTCAGCACTGTTTACAAACAGGCTCCTGGGGTTTTGCTCTGGTTGCACAAGAGCAGTAATTTGCCCATAGTGAGCAGCAAATTAGGAACTGGTAAGTCAAGCACATTGACTGCAGGACAGGGATTTTTTGCTGGCACAGGTGTAAAAAAACCTGCTTGCCACCCTCCTGCCTCCATGGAATAAAGATCACAAGGTGGCCATCATGTACATACAGAACAAAGTTTGATTTTTTAAATTATAGTTTGTTGGAGTATTTTGTACCAAAAAAGTTACCTAAACCCCACAGTTGGCTATTAGAGGAAGGAAGGGAACTTCCAGCTCCCTGGGACAAGAAATTGCACACTTCCAGTCTGCTGCTTATTGGGAAATAGAAGTAACAACAAATAGAAGCAAAACAACTAACAGCTTATCCTCTTGTGATATGGTTTGGTGCATGTCACGTTCTCATCCCTGCCAACCACAACAGAAATCATTACAGAGGTGTGAAAACAGCACCTACACACACACACAGAGCTACACAGCCAGTGCTGGAAAGGTGCTGCTCCTGGTGAAGTTTCAGGGATCACAAGGGATTCAAGGGAAGCAAGAGCTGGAGGAGAGGGATATGACAGATTTCTTTATTATATATGTACTACTCCTGTCCCTAATTGTCCCTTTACATCAAAGACTGACCTGGGAAGGAGAAGCACCTAAAGCTTTCACAGTCCCAGTGCTGAAGCTTTAGCAAGAGACCTTTTCTACTTGACTTCAGAATTGAAGAGGCTTAAGCAGGTAACCCACACTGGTAACGGACACTCTACCCATTTGCTCAGTCTCCAATGTTTTTTGATATGGCTGAACATCATCAGTTGTCCCACCAACAGAGCTGTGGGCAAGACTTGACTACCTAGTGTAAGTGAAACAGTAGAGATTTCTTTGATATAAATAGTGTGGTTTTCATCACTTAAACCTGTCCTTAAGCTTTTTTCCTGCCGCTGCTTGCATTACTCCTCATGAGGTGCTTGTCTGCTCACCCAGAAGCTGACCAAGAGCAGGATGAAGCTGACCAACGTCCTGAACTTCGGCACGAGTGGCTCCTTTTCCTCCAAAGGACTGACACTCTCCTCTCCCTCTTGGGTGCTAAGGCACGCTGCTGGGACAGGCATCACCAGCTGCCTGGGGAATATCTCTGCCCAGCACTGAAAGAATTACTGAGGGCTCTTCATGACGTAACCCCCCTGGAGCAACGCAGGCATCCTCATGCACGGCCGAAAAAGAGAAGGAATGATGGCCTTTTGCAAGAAATTCATCTTTATTGAAGCAGCCATGAGTCACAGGAGCTGCCAGATGGCCTGAGGAATAACAATAGCAGTGGCCTGGACAATAGCAGCTGGAGCTCACAAGGGAGATTGTCTCTTCTCCAGAGAGCGATACGCTTAATCGCACAGATATACGTGTAAGTGAATCTGTCCCCACTGCCAGAAAGTGGGTATGTTGGCAAGTGCATGTCACCACTGAATCCCTGCTAGACCAAGGCGTGGCAGTGACTGCCAGGAGGTAGCTTGAGTAATGCTCTGGAGCAGTTTAAGATCCTGCTTCCAGTGAAGTCCATGGTGAAGTTCTGCTGGTTCCAAGGGAGCAGGATGAGGAGCGACAGCCCTTTCCCTCATCACCCAACACAATTCTTTCCAATACAAGATATTTACAGCCTTTTAAAACACTAACCAGGTGCTGCAGGCTGCACTGCTGTTCTTGCACGTGTAGCAGCCCCTGCCTGAGGGCCAGGACCCGTCCTGAACTTCGGCACGGAGCTTTCCACGTTCATCTCAATCAACAACTGCTACTTACTGTTTTTCATGGCAAAAAGCCACAACGAAGGAGAGGGGTGAAAGCTGTTGTTGGTTCAACAGACATTTCACATAGCCATATAGCTTCCAGCAGGTGCTAAATCTATTGCAATGATGGGTTTCAGCTCAGAAGCAGCTCTGCCTCCTTGCAACAAGGACAAAGCACACCAGGGAGCCATCATTTGAGCCAGACTTAGAGCCAAGTTCTTCAGTGATTCAGGCTTTTAAAATTTCTGTTTATTATTGATAAGGTGATGTAAAGAGGACGTGGAGTTGGACATTGGATTGTTTGACCTGGCTGGAGATCAGTCCTGTCCTTTCATAGATTTCAACTTCAGTCCTGCCTGTGTGTGTGTCATATCAAAGTCCTTTTGTATTGCACAGCAGCGCAGTGCGTTGGTGAAGCTGGATAAACACAGAGCTATGGCTGGAAGCTGAACAAGCTCCTGTGAAATCAGTGTGGCATCAAGCTCTAGGAGGTTGACTAGATCCTAAGAATTAAAAAAAATGGTGTATTGCATTAGCAAGGAGGAATGACAGAGGGATATGTCCTTCAGCTGGTCATTTGTTTCAAAGCTCATGCACCACTTTCATAGAATCATAGAATGGTTTGGGTTGGAAGGGACCTTAAAGCTCATCCAGTCCCAACCCCCCTGCCAGCAGCAGGGACACCTTCCACTAGACCAGGTTGCTCAAAGCCTCATCCAACCTGGCCTTCAACACTTCCAGGGAGGGGGCATCTAAAACTTTTTTGGCAACCTGTTCCAGTGTCTGACCATCCTCACAGTGGTCAGACACTTTCTGATTTTTTTTTCCTGAGCTCCACCAAACGCTCTGTAAATCTGGCAATATTTGAAAACAAGGGGAAAACAGTCAGCAGTCATTCCCTGCCTACATACTCCAGAAACATGCCCAAAGTCAATCTTCAGGAGGGTCCAGGCTAGGAGAGCACATTTCTCATTAGCAATGACATACTTTGTGTCCATGTATTTGGCACTAGCACAAGATGCGTCCTGGGCTGCGACCCAAAGCCATCTTCCTAGAAACATTGCACCTTTGGGGGTCACAGGGCACTGCTCAGATGACAGCACAGGAGAAGTTTGGTGTAACGCTGTGATTTTTGCTGGGCTTTTCTCTCCATTTTTGTCCTGAGGGACTCTTTGTGTCTTGCTTGTGGAGCCACAGCCCGTACGTCCCCTGGCGAGGGGATCTCCACCTCCCAGCCCAGGCATGTGCCTCAGTCCATGGCTGTTTTCAGTGAAGGTGTGGGGCTGCTTCTCCTCAGAGCATCGTCTGCTCTGACCAGCCTGGAAATGCTCAACAGCTTGTAATGCAGGAAGGGGAGACGCGTGACACACGTCCCACCGCCTGACCCCACACATTTTGTGGGTGACCTCGGACATCTTCCTGCTCCAAGAGCTGGCTCTGCCTGGTAGGGATGCCCAGGTGGTGGGTTTCTACCTCTCTCGCAGGATGTATTTGCCTTTCCTGTTCAGGTTGCTGCTGAAGTGGATGGAGAACCAGAGGAATGAAGTCAGGACCATCCCATAAACCTAAAAGGAAATAAATGAGACGAGCACTCAATTAAAGGCTGAACTGATTATGATGCATCATCTGTGCAAATTATCATAAATGTTGCGTGTTAGTCCACTTGGCACTTCTGAGTTTACATATCAGGATGTCACATTTTTCTCAAGAGAGGAAAATGATGAACATCAATTTCAACATCAGAGAAAGAAAAAACCCCAAACCCCAACACGTGGTTAAAGCATTTGATTGGATCTAGCACAGCACGGCTCAAACCCGGTCCTAAAAATAGCGAGAAATGAGAGGAAACCAGGAAATTCACATTTCAAATTCCTGCCACAAAACATTCCTCTGCGCAAACAAACATCTCTCTCTCTCTCTCATAATAATAGCCTTCTGTAAGGATAACACAGGGAGAAAAAATAAACAACAACAAAACAAATCGGATGTATTATTTGGAGTAAAAAAAAACCCCAACAAACCAAAACAAACTCCTAACAAAACCCCAAAGCCCACCCCATGCACGTGCACGGTTGTGAGTGCAGAGGACAATGTATTTCCTGTGTATTGTGATGTTCTGCCTGGTATGTGACACATCAGGATGGCCACAGGTGATGTATCAAAGGTAAGGCTGCTGCGGGAAGGATACCAAGGGCTGTCACAACGTGCTCTTCCCTAAAACTCCGCTCTAACGTGCAAGTGCCTGTGCTCACGGCTTGGTTTGGGGACATGTGTGCATTGTTGGCTGTGAGGGACAGTGACATCAGAGCAGCTCTAGCCCTCGTCGCACGCTTCCTTTGCATCCTGCCATCACAATAGTGATCTGTGCAGCGACATTTCCTCTAGCACGCGCTTCAAAGACAGCCAGCTTATCTGGCTGGAGCATCACGCAGTGAAAAAAAGAGAGACAGATAATAAAACTGCTCCTGCTTTTGTCTGAACACAGCTGCAGCAAAACTCCTCCTACACCTGAGAAAAATCAGAGAGTGACACCAAATATTCACATATGGCTTTACATTTCTAGCTCCACAGCAATGCCTGATGGTTTCCCTGATTTACTACCAGCACTATATAATAAGGTTTTTGTTCCTCTGGGTTTTATTTAGATGGAGAAGAGTTTTCTAAGCCATAATTGTGCCAAGGCAGACACAAGTAGTAAAACAATCTCCAAATACACATTCAATCAGGAAAGATTGTCTCAGCTGAGGAGGAGCAACCAGACCAGACTAAACCTCTCTTCATGGTGAAGAAACAAGTCTCCTGGCATGTACTCTTTCCTGGCCCCTTCACCACATGTGCAGAGCACTTGTGTAGAGGTGATGATGGTGTTACACCTCTGCCAAGCAGTGGGTGGGCGTAGGAGTAGGCTTGTTTCCATGAGCAGCACTCTCCAGCTCCAAAGGGACTGTCCCCTTGCAGCCACCCAGCCTGTCCCTGCTGAAGGACACACTCCTCTTGGAGCATTTCATTTTTCCTTTTGTCCTCCCCCAAACAGGACTCACAAATTCCTTCTACCCAAGCCATCCTCTGAGGGTGATCCTACCCCTCCTCTGCAAGATCCTCCTTCAATGAAGAGCCCAGGCAACGTGCTCCGCTCCTCACCAGCCTGTGCTTCACCCACCCACTGCTCGAGATGCACCTTACCAGGTTCAGTAGTGGTCATTAGTAGGATGACACATCTCTCCACCTTCACTGCTGGTGCTCAGTCGTTTTCAAGCCCTTCCAGCTCTGACTGCACAAAGCAACTGCCTGGGCTGAGCTGGGAGGCAGCCAGGGAGCACTGGGCAACTTCATGGAATGGTTTGGGTTGGACAGGACCTTTTGAGAACTCCAGTCCAACCCCCCTGCAGTGAGCAGGGACATCTTCAACCAGATCAGGTTGCTCAGAGCCCCATCCATCCTGACCTTGAATGTTTCCAGGGATGGGGCTTCTACCACCTCTCTGGGCAACCTGGGCCAGTGTTCCTCAAGATATGGACCTTTTACTGCATCTCCTTCACGACAATTGCTTTTGGCTTCCTACCTAATCCACAAGCCCTACACCAGGTGATGTGGCCTCTCACTTGTAGGAGAAGACATTCAGGCCAGCCTGGGTGGGTGAAATGCAAATACAGCCTGCTCCTGGCCCCCAGCCCTGGACTGGGCAGAAAAAGCAAGCCTATTCCTGCAGGAAAACCCCTCCAACTATCAGCCTGGCCAAGAGAGTCCTGGTCCTTTCCTAATTTCCACGGTGGAGTCCACCACTGCTGGTTTCTCTGCTGCTGGTCTCCAAAATCACCCCAAATCCTGGCTTCTGGGGGCTAATTTAGGATACGCTTTCCCCGCTGGAGCCTGCAAAGGAACAGACATAGCTACCGTGAAGCCGATGGTGATGCCTAGGAGCGTGAAGACAAAGTCCATGTGCTTCTTCAGGAAGTGCTGGATCTCTTGCAGGCAGTCCTGGGAAGAGAGAGACATCCCTTGCAGCACAACAACAGCTTGGTGGGGAGCTTTGTCCTCCCAACAGCACTTACCACAACCCCAGAGAGGAAGGGAGGTGAGAGGGGGATGCAGCATTGCCCAGCGGGGCTGCTGTGGGGGCAGCTCACCCTTTTTCTGCTGCTTGCTGCACCCTGGGAAGGCAAACACCCGTGGTGTATTTTCTGTGACAACAACCCACCCGTGATTTTCTTGGTATGATGTGTTTCAGTCTGTGGGGGATGCGTGTGAGCAGAGGTAAGTGTGGTCACGTACAAGAGTTCTTTCTACCCTCTGGGAAATGGAAAGCAAAGGGGGGGAAGGCAAAAAGGAAAAAGGGGGG
>NW_010303724.1:0-23439 GCF_000700745.2 Antrostomus carolinensis
TTTACCAAAAAGCTACACCCGGTAGCCGGGCAAGTAAACGTGCCACCGCCGCCTCTGAGCCGTACCCAGTGCCCGTCCGTCCCCGTACCCCTCCCGGAGAGGGCGGCGGGGGCTGCGCAAGGGAGCGGCGCCTGGGGACGGTCCCCGGCTCCTCTCGGCTCTGATGAGTCAAAATCTCTTCTGTTTAAACTACAACCTCAAAGCAGCAGCAGCAAAACAAAAACAAAGCAAAACAAAACCCAAAAAACTAAAAAAAAACCCACGCCCCCGAAAAATAAACCCCGACCCAACAACCCAGGCGATGGCTCGCTCTGCACCTAAGTCACCACTGGCTGTGGTAAAAGCAAAAAAAAAAAAAAAAAAAAAAAAATGTGTTGTTTGTTTGTTGTGGGTTGTTTTTTTTTTTTTTTAAGTTGAAAATAAAAATACTGTTTCTTAAAAAATAGCCCGAGAATGCCCACGGCACAGCTGTGTTTGAAAAACATTCCCCAAACACATCAGGACCAACTAAGTTCAACACATCGCTCATGGCTTTCCCTGACTGCTGCCACACTTGATTAGAAGTTCCACTAGCTTACTTTAAAAATATGTTAATCTGCAAACATTTACAGAAGGCAGCATTTCCCCAGTGGCAATATATAAAGTTTAAATTGTTTAAGTAAATATATGCACGTAAATTGCAAATAATAAACTTTTCAATTAAGTGAAAATTAAAAAAGAAATACAAACAAACAAACAAAAACCCCCAAACCACCAAATACCCTGGTTTTGGTTTAGGCCTTGAGCTTACAAAACCCCCAAACAACGACACCAAAACCAAACAACAAACCACAAAGAAAAAGAAGTTTAACTTGCCATACAAAATAAAATGCAATTTATGCATGATTCTTTCTCCCTAACCAACAACTGCCACTTGTAAGAAAGCCTTTAAAAATAAATTATTATAAAGTTTTAACTGCCTTGTACAAACGCAAATTTTACTTTCTTACATGTGCTCATGTAAATAATGATAACTGAGATTCTGGAGTTGTTCAACGTGAGTTGAAAACCTTCTTGTCATGGAAAATATGCAGCTGATATTTAGAAAGGTTTTCCTGTAATTAACTCCCCCTTGAGGATTTTAAGTTAGCAGCAGTAAAATTACCAACAGTGTACTAATATACACCACATGCACTGTTAGCAGCCTACTAGCATTCTCCTGAAGATCAAAAAAAGTGAAATAGAACAAAATAATACCAGGGATAAAGTAAAAGATTTAATTTTTTTTTAAATACATGCAAACTGTATTTGTTGTTTCAAAAACCCCATCTGCACTGTACATATTTGCCATTTTTACTTCCTTTACTACAGTCTGTTATACTGAAGATGCTATTTCAAACTAGCCTTCTACCTATTGTCATTTAAGACTGAATTGAGAGCCAAGATCATACTTAGCACAATTTGTCCAAAATACTAGTATGTCCTTAAGTCTTTCTTCTCATCTACCATTAAGAAAAAACAAAATCAGCATGGCAACTTCCAAGCCAAAGCTGACTGAATAACAGAAATATACACCTCCTGCCTCATCTTTGTTACTTACTCGGATTTTATTTCTGTCCCCAACTAAGGATATTATACTGATTCAAAAACATACATCTTGCATAACTGCCTTTTTCAATAAAAGATTTTAGACCACAAGTTATTTTCGTCCATTTTTGTCATCTCTTTGCATACAATGTTAGTTACCCACTTTTCCTGACATGCATGAAACAGGTATGCACACAGGCACAGGAGGATGCAGAGCCTGCCTACGGATCTGCAGATACTAGCTCCTGGAAAGCTGTAAGACATCACACTGAACCAGAATCTGCTTTTTTTGTACTTGAATAAAGCACTACACCTGCAATCAACACACACACATGCTCACGTGAGTATCTGTATAGAACTGAATATATTCCACATGGATTTGCCTATTTTCCGGAGATAAATGCACTTCTGCAGGTAGGCCACGGTCTAGTTCTGGTTTTGATATTTACTGATGAGAGACATATGATGCAGCATGACATCGTGTGATGTATTCTGTTCCCATGTATGCGCATAGGTATATTACACTGGTTTCCATATTTCGGGTCCCAAACCCTGCTCTGTCCTCTGCTAAACCAAACCTCTCTCTGCCAGGCCTGCCTGTTCATGGTGCGACTGGCACTTCTGGCTCCAATCCTGCAGATCTAAGCATACATTCAACATACACCTTTCCAAGATCAAGACCTCCAGGCACGGCCTGTGTATTGCACAGGACATAACAACCTGCTGGCAGAGTATTTACCTAGCACAGCAATTTCATTACTGCAATTCATTAGTGTAATTCCATGCAATCCTTCCCGAACTCCTCTATAAGATACAGTTTTTTCAAGTAGCTTTTAGCAAACAGATTTCTGCATCTGCAGAGAGTCCTATTTATTCCAGTTAAATCTCGGGAACACTTGGGTGCAAAAATAATAGTTTAGCTTACATTGCTGAACAAGCTTAAGGCATTAAGAGAATGACAGATTATTTTAAATTGTATGTCTACAACTTAACTTTACATGTGAAACACAATTTTTAAAAGCCATTTGAAAAATAAAGTATCAGAAAGCATGATACAGAAGATACTGTTACCTTTTTTTTAACATCTCGTAAATATAGCAGGAGAAGCAACTCGGGGAACGCATTAAAACCCCCTTACTATCTACTTTTTTAAAAAGGGCTCCCAGAAGCCTCCCTCTAGTCTTCCTATTTGTTTAAAAAGATAAAAATGGAGAAAGCAACCACTTTCACATTAGATTTTTTTTAAAAAATATTTTTAAGACTTCTTTTTCATCCCTTGACTTGAGGCAAAGAAAACTGACCAGTTGATTGCAATACTGTAGGTGATCAGCTGCTGGTCCCTTGCAGTCACAAAGCTCTGAACTCCACCTCTTGCCCTGATGGAAATGCTAGACTGTTTTAATCCCCCTCTCCCCAAGTTTTAAACTAACGTCAATAAAAAACAGCAAATCACTTCTTAAAAACCTTGAGAAGGTATTTTCTAGCAACTAGGGATTCTCTCACAAAATACTGTATTTGGGGGTAAATCTAAAAATGCCAACAAGTTTAAAGTACTGATTTTTTGCTCTTTCACACTTATATAAGTATTTTGGTTTAATTTCTAATCAATGAGTGAAAGGGAGAACAGAAGAGAATTAACTCTTTCTGTCCCAAACCTTTTCTACCAAACCACCTTCATCTCCCTTTCCTTCCCCCACAATACACTACTGGACTGACTTTTATAAATAGCCATTTTGGAAGGATTTCCCCCCCCTCCCCTTTTGAAAAATCACCTAAAGCCTTTTTTTCCCAAGCAAGTTAATGTGAACTTGGGAATGGCAATTAAATTGTCAGAATTAAAAAATTTGTTTTTAACTAGAAGGTAGCCAGAAGTATAGTCATGGGGCTGGTATTGATTGTGTGAACAGAGAACATTAGTCTTCAGGTATTTATTCTGCCACCTCTGCACCAGAGGTTCTCCTTCAAATCAAATCAATCCCTGGAAAAGATTGGTTCTTGCTACTAAGACACGCAACTAGGCTGCAACAGAGCTCATTGTTGTTGTTGTTCTCTCTAGGTTTTACTGAACAATATCAAGACTTCTGATTGTTTCTGAATAATTTTCACAGTTGCAAATTGTGATCTTTCCTAGGCTGTCAGCTCTCTAGGGTGGAGCATACATTTGGTTTTATGTGAAAGACACCAAGCAGTTGATAATGTATATCTACTAATGAAGAGTGTGCTAAAAATCCATGCTTTCTAGCATGGTTACCACAATAGTACTTTTCCATTATTTATGCATTATTTTTTCCCCTGTCTCCCTTTTGGCAAAATCCCTTATGTCCAATTTCAGGTTTTGGTTTTGCTCTGTTTTGTTTTGAGAAAAGCTTAAACAGGCAGTAGGGAACCTTTTATTCATTATTTAAAAATGATTTTGCTTCAGAGACATGTAAAACTAATTGAAATACAATAATTAATGATAAATTATTGATAAGAAATAAAAAAATACTGGGGTAAATATTGTGTGAATTCTAAGGATATCTACATTATGAAAACAGGGCCTGAAAGTCTGGTTCCAAAAATCCAAAAATAACTGGATTTTCTGACCTGAAATTCATTAATATTGAAAGTTTATAAACACCATTCAGAAAGAAATAGATCAAGTGATCACTCCAGTTGACCTTTCTGACAACTGTACCTTCTGAGACCGAAAGAAAAAACAACACACAAAAAAATCCAAAAACACCACGCCAAAAAACCCAAACCAAAACCATAAAAAAAGAACCACCTTTGTATTGCTTTACATTATATATAGTTTCCAGTTGAACTTGAATTTGTACTTTGGTCATGTATTTTACACCTTGCCAGTGGAAGGTCTTGGAACAACACAGCTGCATACGTATGCACACTCAGTTAGGAAGATAGCAATTATCTGTATTTTCAGAAATCATATTAAACAATGACTTAAGGTAAACTAAAATATTCACTGGATAGATAAGGAAACAATGGCAACAGATAACAAAGGGAGTATGCAATTAAATTCAGAATAAAACGACAACAAGAAATTAAATATAATAGAAGCCTGTTAAGGATGTCAAATTCTGATCAGAAAGGTGGACAGAAAACAATTAGCTCTATTTAAATTACCAGGGTTAGCTACCAGTTATGCCTATTAGCTACCTGTAAAATAGCGCTACTTTTATTCACTCTTTTGTATTGACAAAAATTGTGCTCCTGTCAATTCCAAACTGAGTATAGCCCTTGAAATATAGCATGGATTAGTGAAAATATCACATTATTATGAAAAGTGAATAATTATATTAGTGTGTGTTTACTTACGGAAGAATTGCACAAATATAGATGGGAGCTCTAAATATTCTGCAGTAAAAATAAAGATATTTTCCAGTATTTTGATAAACAATGTAAAGATTAAATACAAAAAATATAGTATAATACATAAAACTATGAAAAGATCTATTTAAGTTAAAGATAATATTAAAGGTGGGTAGTTGTTGTTTATCCATGGAGTATTAAACAGAAAGAAACCTTGTGCCCTTAAAAGTCCATGGCGTAGAAACAACACACAGTATTAAGAACAACAAGCCCCAAAGCAAAATGTGGGTTAATTAATTCTATATCTTGTTCTCTTTCTATAGTCAAAGACGTAGGGCTCTACAAACATTGCTTTCAGACCACTTTATTGACTATTCTCTGTACGGTCATTTATTTTAGAGGACTGATGTCACATTTGGCATTATATCAGCTGACATATTGTAGACATTTTCTTGCAGAAATGGCTCTTTAAGGCTGAGTGCAAGAGGTTAAGATGCCTCATGGAAACTAACTTTACAACAGTGATGTTCTTCTATATTCATACAACTGTCTTAATAATTTTAAATTAGCATAAAGTTTATGCCTCCACATATCAAATACGTGTGTGCACATATAATATGTATGTATATATGGATGCAGTAATTCACAGACTAAAAAATAATTTAAAAAAGGAGTTAAACTTAAATCACTGTATTCGATGACATGTTCCTTCAACGTAAAGGGTACTCGGCTTTAATGGTAAGCAAATTGTCTTTAAATATAAGAAAGATTTTTCTACCTTACCAATGCATCTTCATTAGACTGCAAAAGCATACAACTTTAGACTAAAACCAAAAGTTTGCTAACTTGGTGGGTTTTTTTTTGTTTGATTATCTTTTTGGTTTCTTATAGAATTCTCAGATTTATTATTGTATTAGTTTTGTAAACACATTCCTCTAGAACAGACATTGCAGCATGTAGCTGAGTGATCTCTAATAATAAAATGGGGGGGAGGGGGAAGAAATAATACAATCTCCTTTTTTAAAATCACCAGGTAGAAATCATCGTTACCATTTGCTGATTGAACAACACCACGTTTCAGCATTTGTTACTACTTCTTCCATATCAAATTATTGCAGAAAGACCTCGAGGACTTAAACATAAGCAAAGATCTGAATACAGTTTAGCTTTTGAAGTGTTATTTTTCTTTTAACGTATCTGTAACAATAGCTAGATATGCGCTAACGAAAATAATTGCTGTGGATTTCTGAACGGGAAAGATCTTATTCTGAAGTTACTAAAGTATAAATAGGTAATTTACCACAAAAGAGTGTGTCCAGGGATTAATGGGAAAATTGCATCCACTTTTCTTCTGCATAGTGACAACTATGTTTGTAATCACTGTATGCAAAGTATGCACAATGTGCAGCTCAACTCAGATGGAATCAAGAGGCTTAACAAATACTAACACTGCTTATATGAAATAGCGGTCAGTTTATCTTAGTATTGAAGGTGTCTGAAATGCAATGACAAAAGCTGTTGTCATTTGGGACAATTTTTGAGCATCTTACAGGAATGAAGGTCTAGTCTTTACTGTCACATACTGTAACCTGCTGCTATTGGCAAGAAGCAGATTTTACACTGACCATGTTCTCCGGCTGCTTTTAGTGTCGCTTCAGGATGTGTCGATCCAAGGGGGTTACGCACAAATCGTCGCCGGCGCCGCAAGTCATCTTCCCAGTAGTCAAGGCGCCAGAACTCACGAGGACGACTACAATGAAACAGAGGAGCCACATATGTTAGCAATTATCAAACAGCATGGTAGCGCTGAATTTCTGCATAAAGCTCTCCTTGTTTGCGCTGCTTTTGCCTTTTTTTTTTTTTTTTAACCTCCCCCCTTTCTGCAATCTTTTACTTAGGTATGTCCTTGAAAATAACAATATCACCTTCCAGTCTAAGGAACTCCTTTCCCTTTTTTCTTGGAAGGTGAAATGAGCACTAAATACATCATTTTGAAATGAATTGCTGACAGTGTGATCAGTTTCCCCACACTCTAGTGGCATGTGCTCCGATTTCAGCCTCATTTCAGCCTCAGCAGGGCACCTTTCTCAGTGACTGCATTTATAAACCAGAATAGGGAAAAGGCTATTATAAATATGGTATAGCATTACCTATATTAATCAAAGTCTGTCCCCCTTCATTTTTCTTCCTAATTTGTGCCTTTTTGCACAAGGTCAGTAAATCATACCACGAATTCTTGGTCCAGAAAGTGTTAACTTTAATGAATACCTCAGTTACATGGTTATGTATGTGATAATAAAATATTACTCTGTTTAGATGTGCAGGAATTTAATTAAAATAATCTCTTAAAATATTCATTACATTTAGCCCCTGAGGCTTAGAACAACACAAGAAAATGCATTTCTTTTCCATTTACTGTTTTTAAATAAACCATTCCAGGAGAGAGAAACAGCAATCTATTTCCGAGCAAATCAGATTGGATTTCTGGTTTATGTAGTTGTGTTTTTACATTTAATTAAAAACTACATGTTATGATGTGTAATAATTGCTATATTGAAGGCATACTTTTAAAAAACTACATATAGAAAAGGTTCTATCAAATTCGTTATTTCCCATTGTATGCTCCGAATATATGTAGATCTTTTTAATGTGGTCATATATAAGTGCCAGTTACTATCCTGTTAGATAATCACGAATGACTGAATGCCACTGTAAAACAGTATTTTAGCCCAGAGAAGGTACAAAAAAAAGACAATTTCAGGTATAGGAAATAAAGAAACAGAAAATGCCCGAAGCATAGAATAGCCATGATTGCCTGAAAACCTGTATGCCTAAATTAAAACACATTTATATTTGTTTGTTAACACTGTCAATATTAAAACAATAGATTAAAATGCATATAGATTCCATTTCTGGAATTAGGAGCTAATAGAAAGTATACCTGTCAACACTGACAAATGAACAGCCATAACTAATTTAGTGATCACAATGTTAAAAATACCTGGTATTGACATTCTTAGTTCTGATGTCTAACAGCAGAAACGCGTTTTATTTAAGGTAAATCAAGTTTTAAAATAAACATGGTAACAAAAGCCAGAGTAATTTGCATAACCCTACTCTCAAACACAATTTGTAGACATTAACAACTGTGACTGAAAATAATCTTATAAAAATTGAGTGTCTTTGCATCCACCTTCATTAAAATTCTATGCCTTTTTGTAACACTAAAGAAAAGGCAGTGCTATTCTTTCAGAAAAACAGCGAAGTATTGGAATCAAATGCCCCAGTATCTTATTTTCACACTTAGCGTGTGTTACAATCATGCTAAAATTTGAATGCTTTGATTATGAAATCCAATTATTTTGGAATAATTAACCAAACAAAAATTATAAAACAGAGGAAGATATGGGTTTATTCAAAGATCGATTAATAACTTCAAATTCTCCATTAGTGATTATAGAAAAAAGGCAGAACACAGCTGGCTATGTGCATGCCTTTGATAGTCGTAGAGCATGGATAGGCACTTCATCATTCTGCCTTCCTACATTTATCTGTTAAAATTATTATCAAATATCAGCCAGGATTCAGTCGTGAATCACAGACTGCTCCTCGTCTTCAGGGGAATGATACAATGAGGGTCTATTCATCAGTATGGCAATCGGCACAAGTAATTAGTTCCCTAGACTGAGATCTCCCACAAAGCTTATTTCAGTCAGCACCACAAACATATGACAATGAAAAGCTAATGGAAGCCGCTAAAATTTGTTAACCTCTTCTGCCATCAATCCTGCTGGTATTCTTGTGCTACAGTATTATGCAAAGATGGTAAATTATTAATTTGTCATTCATCCATCTTTCTACAGTTTTGATAGAACTAAGTGACGCCATTCTTTTGGATAACAATTACAATTACACTACATCACGAAACTATGCTGAAATTATTAGAAAAATAGGTAACAATGATCAGGCACGAAGTACTGTCCTCAAACATAATATATCTTTAGTCCTCTACTTTTATTTTCAGTTCAGTGTATGAAATTTGTATAGGATTCTATCTCCTTCACCAGTGCACTGATTGTTCACAAACAACAACATATCAACTATTAGACCGTGTATTTCAGTATTTATAACTATTGGCAAATATTGCATTATAAGGAGTTGGGTTTTTTTAAAAAAATATCTACTTTCTCCACATAGAAAAATATCCAACAAAAACCTGCACAGCCAAAAATAACCACCTATCTTGTCTAATTCTTACAAGTGAGCCATTTTTGAGAGCAGCTACTGGGACAAATGCATACTAGTACCAGTATAAGCCAGTACAGTAGATAGCTACTCTAGAACAACTAGCTTACTAATAAGATTGATTAACCACTGCAGTCCCATCCCCAAAAGGCAGTGCTGTGCCACGCAGATTTTGTACCTCTACAGCCAGGGAGAGACAGACAGAAATACTGCTCTGATTCTGGCAGGATTGATGGCTGGAGGACTGAAGGACTACGAAGCAAAGGGCCAAGTGCCATCGACTACAGGGGACATCTGACAACAGAACTTTCTGGCCCTACAATAAGGGCTGCCATATGGACTAAAGGTGCTATACGGACTGGATCAATGAACATAAGTACTCAATTAGTGTAAGTGCAAGAGCAATGTTTCTCAGGGGATTGGGGATTTATGAATTATAAATCATATGATTTGCATGGATTTGTTACAATCCCCTCTATCATCATACACAGTAATTAGTGGTTCCTTGGTAACAATATTGACTGAACAGAAACAAAGCTTTGACATTAAATGCTTTATTCAAATAGCATAACCATTATATTGCTTTATTTTTCAAACAGTTCCCCAAATTACCAGGATAAGTACTCAGAATTGATATAAAACCTTCTTCTCAATTCCCATGTAACTTACAATTCTTACAGTTGTACAGAGATGAGATGAAATACAGAATGACCAATATAAGCTGTATTCTCAGGAATCTGATCATGCCATGCAAAAGAAAATGTCACTCCACTGTGGCCAATGGGAAAAAGTTGAAATATTTTCATATCTTCATTCCAAGAACAAGAAACCTATTTTTTCCTACCTGTTTCAAAGGTCAACACAATTGGAAACAAAACACACCAACTGGCGTATTAGTTTTATTATGGTGTTATAGCAAAGGAATTTTAGGCATGGGAATTACCTATTGGTCCTCATACCCTATAGGAGATTTAAATTTAATCTAAGCAGTACAACCAGAGAATGATGAGAGGATCATGCAATTGCTGAAGAATTACTTCTTGTAATGCCTTTGTGCATTGTGTATTTCAAGATATTCTGCTACCTCTGTGAACACAGAAAAGGAGCAGTCAGCATACTAGTGTGGATAGAAAAGGGACTCTGTGAGGCAGAGAAGAGGAAAGAAAATGTAAACCTACAAAAAAAATAGTTTGAGAGGTCTTAGGGCTGTACTTAGGCCACCAGTTAATTGAGAATGGATTTTAGTACACCACAGAAGCACTCATTCGGATCCTTAGATTAGCAAAGAACTGAATAAATAAACACAGCCCAGAAAAGAGAAACAAAGAAAAGGAAAGAAAAGCAACAGCAGCACAGTGTTATAGAAATCGTCTGTAAAGACAAAGGATGACTAGAGTTCTAAATGGCCTCTTCTATCTAGAAAGCTAGCTAGCCTTAAAGGCAAGAAAACCCACTCACACAGAAGCCAATTGCATCGAACGTAAAAGCAGATGGAAACAAGAGTGTATATGCCCTCAAAAATATGTGTTGTTGTGAAGACTCAGACCAGCACAGTCTGCTCTTACAGTCTTTGCACAGTCTACTATTTAAAGAAAAACAGTTCTTGCTCTGCTGTATGTCAGTTATGTACATTAAACACAGATATGGAACATTAGTCAATGTGAATTTTGTAGTGCTAAAAATGACTGCAGTGACATGTCTGGAAGCAGAGGCTGTTCCCAGGCCACGGAACAAGAACACAGGTGTTGATCATGACTTAAGCATAATACTTCATTCACATGCCCTAAACCTATGTGAAGATACCAAGGTAAATTTCCAGATGACGTACCCCTCGTTGGAACTCTGACTGTAGAGTTAAGCAGGTAAGTCAATCTCCAAAGCTAATCAGTCCTTGGTCTCTCAGCTAAGACCATCAGCGAGGCAATCAATCAGTGATGGCAATTTCTAAGGTGTAAATGCTCGAACACATAGACCTAGGCTAAATTAGTTTCATAGACAACCACAGAGCGGTAACACCACTTATTCATCAATAACAACTTGCTCTGTATCTAAATAACTTTTGCTCCCACGTAAAATGCTTCAAGAACTCAAGCCATATATATCTGCTGCAAGATACACAAACATTTTTCTCCAAAAAAAAAAAAAAGAAGCAATAAGCATTCACATTTGCTTGTCAATCCAAAGATAAAAGTGCTGAAATTCTACAAACTGTTGCAGAAATCTTGATGGAGTACCGCTAGCAGACTGCAAGGCATCACATAATATAAAAGACTACTTTATCTTGCAAATTGAAATCCATTATGTTTTCATGCAGCTGAGTGTCCAGAATATTAACTAAAATCTCTCATATTTTGCATATAATAATAAAATGCATGGTTTGTTCCAGTAACTGACTTGATGAAACACAATTTCAGAAAGCAAGTAAAACATTTCCTGAAACCCTTCAACATTCTTGTAATGAGCTTTCACGAACTGTGATCTAAAAAAACAAGTTACATGAAGAGCACATTAATATGAATAGCTACATATCTGTAAGTACTAATGTAAGAAATGTTTTATGCACATCCAGCTGTATTATTGATTTGTAACCTGATCAAAAATATCAAACATATTTTGGAAAATAAAACATTGAGCCTAATGATGGTAAAGCAAACACTGAAGATATAACTTGACAAGCAAGTTCTCAGCAGTAGTACCAAGTTCAGCATTTCATGCAGAGATCCCATGCACAAGTGTTTGTGTTGCCATGTGGAAAACCTAAATCAGAGTACTGATGCAGTAGGGTAAATGACTGTTTTTCAGTAAATCGGGTTCCTGATCTGATTCCCAACTTTGCCTGTATTACCAAAAGACAAAGGAAAAAGTCTGATTAGTATTAAGATATTTGGCCAGCTACATGCTATCTCAATGTGTGTATTTCACAGCACGTATAAAGCTTAATTAACTCCTGATAAAGTGCATTGAGATCTTTGGAAATGCAGCCTACATTACCTACATGGCAAAATTACCTCAATGGCAAAACCAGTTAAAGATGATCTACTCTTCCCACCCCTCTCTCAGTTGCATTTACTGTGCGGCCACAGTAAACCAAACTACAGTAACAATCTGGGTCTATTAGGCTTCAACTTTCTTATTCTGTTTTGTATTAGCAACCTCTTAACTAGTGTCACCAGCAACTACGTAACTAAAAATGGGGGAAAGAAATGTGCAGGTGAGGAGAAGGAAGGAAAGGATGAAGAACATCTTTAATATCAAAAAAAGACATATCATGTAATCATACTCTAACAGCAGTAGAGTCCATGCCTTCTCAGGTTATCTTCATTTTCCCCACACATAGACATTCATACTCCATAGTTTCAGAATACAGACTTTCACAAATGGAAATAATTGGGAACTCTTAAGCAAAAAACATCATGCACAGGCAGGCTCCTAACCGCTACAGTCATTGCTGTAGTAACAGGAACTGGTCATAACAAAGGCCCAAGGCCACCAAGTACAACTTCTTTGGCATAATACTAATTACTGTACATTATATAATCCATTATTACACTAATGCAATCCATTGAATTAGCATAGTCTATTTGCTTCTTCTAACCCTTCTCCAAGAAAACATTTGGCTTTGTCTATAAGGGATTTTTTCCCGAAAGGACTTTTGCCCTTATCTATGCTTTAATTTTATCAAAAGGTGGTGCAGGACATTTCTTGTTTTCTGAAAAGGAAGTAGCACTATTCTTCTTTACATCTTTCAGAAGAAATAGATGTGAAAAGCAGGGTATGAACTTCAAGTACAACATCTAAATGGACTTAGCAGAGAACTGCCACAGAGAACCTTTGCATGGTTGTAGGGGACCCTTGTACAGTGTAAACAAAAGGTGCTTCCAGTTCAGAGGGAAAAAATGGGAACCTCAGTGAGGGAAGCATGTCTTCACAGATATTTCATGCTAATTCCCCATATAAACAAGAGGTACAAACAGCACAGATCTGTAATTCCTAGATTTGCATTTTAAAAACTGGTAGAAATGTTGTTTGTATGCAAATAGTTGGGACATTATCTCTTTGTCTCAGCCACTCATTAGACACTGCAGCTACAATTCCCCACTCAGAACTCCCAATCTCTGTGTTTTGAATCATACCAAAACTCCATTCCCATCTAACTAGCATGCAAAACAAAACTAGAGGAACAAGGCCAATTCCAGATATCGCAGAGACTCTTTTCTACATTGACAAGCTCTGAATTCCCCATTTAAAAAGCAATCCAGAAAAAATGTTGACTATAAACATTTCAGTCTCCCTCTACATATTAAAAACCACCGTATCCAGGTAAAGACACCTTTAAGGTGTTGCTGTCCTAGATGATGGTGTTATTAACCTCCAGTTTAAAACCAGTTTTGTTTATGTATTTTATGTATGAGTTTATGTACGTTCTTCTTTGATCTTTATTAACCCCTTGGTAGCTAACTACAGCTCCAGCTTTTTTAGAGGCAGCTTTCTTTAAAGTGCTGGCATTCCAGTGCACACTGATACTTCAAAGAGGGCTCACTTAAATACATGGCACCGTACTAATCATGTATTCTCCAACCACTATCTTATCTTCAACTGATCTTATTTTGTTCAGTCTAAAATCAAGCCACACTTTAAAAGATGTCACTTTAAGACACAGTTCAATTCCTTGTTGCATTTATAATTAATGGAAATGAAAATTACTCCACTTCTCTATCAGAAATGAACAAGAAAACTTTCTTCTGGCTTTGAGCAAAATTAGTTCAGACATGACTCAGACATGGAAGAATGAACGTATAGCAAATTTGCAACTGGATGCTTTGGCTTAGTTGCTCATAAATCTTTCCAGATCTCACACATCCCACACCTGAATGCAGTCAACAACTTCCAACGTGTTTTTCAATATACCTACAGCTCATACAGATCCCATGAACTGCTATTCATATTGAAAATAACCATTAACTATTATAATATACAAAAAATAGGTGCACTGCATCTCACTGGAGGTTTTTTGGAGGCTGTTTGTCTGATAATGTGGAAATTTAGTCTGCAGTACTTAGTCATCCCTTCCTTGCCAAAATGAACAATGGAATATAAGAATATAGGTTGGAGGATATATGACAAAGGAGCCAGTTCAATCTCTGTCTCCTTAGCCATTTCTGCTGGTTCTGATGCTTTCACCTTTAAGCACATGCAAAGGAAGGACCTACATCTTTTCTCACTAATTACAGCATTAGCAGATTTTCTGTGAGGAATAAAATGCATTGAAATATTATGACTCAGGTTAATTCTTTTCACTGGCTTCAAATTCGAGATTATAACCTTTCAGCATTTCTGGATATATAGATCAACTTTTGACTAAAACAAGAAAATCTCCTCAGTTCTGTTATTTTATTTACATACTATTCAGACCCCAAAAGTATTAAACACAGCTTTTTCAAAAAAATCTTAGATTTGACCTGTACGAAACATTTCAGCTTCGCTACCATCTCTTCTACAAGAAACAGGATGAAATTACATTCCCACATATCTGCACTTCAAGAGCTGTGGCTAACCTGTATCCTTTTTTTATAGCTCTCTTACCAGCTGGATACTTTTCTTGCTTCCATAAAAATGTAATAGTGCACCCCTCTGATTCAGCAAATACTTTTCTGCTCTATGTTCTTCTAAAGGAAGTTCATTTTTTTTTTCTTTTGTAGATATATTTTCAGAGTCCTCTGCCAGAAAGGTCTAAACCAATTGTTCAATTTTGATTTATTTTTTCCCCAAAATAAGTTAGAATTAATATCTAGTAACTAAATCAACTCATCAATACAACAAACACCAAAAAGAGGAATAGGAAAGATGACGGAGACTTACGGAACGAAGCTCTGCAAAGTAGTACAAGGTCTGTTAAAGATCACTTGCCTTCAAACAGCCTTGCCAAGGCAAGGTTTCCATTCAAGAGAGACCAACCTGTTAGTTCCCTCAATAGGAAAGAGACCATCCTCCAGATCACAAAAGATGGAATAACTCTTGCCTGCTTACATAAGTTTTTTGGGTTTTTTTTAAACCTAGAATAATAAAGATAAGAAAGTCCTCCCTGAGGTTTCTAAATGCCTACATATCACAAATGCATTTTATCTTTTTTTGGTGGACAGAATTTGAGTCCATTTGGGGAGATAAGAAAATTCCCCCTTCAACCTCTTGCTTAATCACAAATTAATTTGAACATACTTGTCCCTCTGCTTTAAATTACATTATGAAGAACAGGTAACTGTCTCACATCCATAGTACGTTTGGCTACTGTTAAACCGTATCTTGAAAAAGGTATTATCAATACGCATTGCAGCTTAGGATACTGAAGTCTTAGAGACATCCAACTTCAACATTACCTGCATTTCTTCTATTCTTTGATACAACTAAAATCAAAGCTTACATAAGAAAACCCAACAAACAAACAAACAAATCCAAACCAAATAAACCCACATTTCAAGCATGATTTAAAGGCTCACACTTCTGTCAGAGATTTAATTCAGGATTCAAAAAATCTGAGGAGAGCAAAAATCTGGGAAATTACTTCATTGTGTGATGATTACAGGAACATATGTAAGAAAGAGTTCAAGTAACTGCAAACATCGTATCGCTCTCTGAGACAGGAAACAATAAGTACAAGGCAGCAAGACCACTAAGAAGCACATGGAGCAAGACTCCTAACTGTTACCATACTAGCACAGTATAGTCAGGAAACAACAACAGGACTCAAAAACCTTTATAAAGGTTTAACTTAATAAATATATTTCTCTGTAGAAAGCTTTGAAAAGGCCTCAAAAACTAAAAACACAGCTCTGAATTATGATGAAGCATCCTTTCCTGGACCACACAGAGAACGCTGTATTCACTCAAGCTTTAAATGAAGCCTGAAACACACCTTGTCTTCTGTTATATGTGGTCAAAGAACCAGGAGACAAAAGGTTGGCAATTAATAGGCACTGCACAGAGGCAAGTTCAAAACTGTTACCTGACACAGCCTGCAAGTGCGGATGCTGCCTGTGAACTGCTCTTTGCGAGGTGGCAGCTATCAGCTCACATCAAGTCCCTGCAGATGGTATAAGGAATATTGCTTCATACCTATCTGCTGCACAGTCTGCAAGAACTTGGTGTGAAACAGCTTGAACACTATATTACTGAGGATGGAGAAGCAGCATTAAGGTATAGACATTAAGCTCTAGAAAGGTAGGAAAAATGTTCCCAAGGTGAGCCGATGTGGGAGAATAAACTAACAAAAAGTTGGAGTCTCCATTTGGAAAGGTGAAAGTACATACTTGTGGCCAACGTCAAGAGGTGGGGAGGCACTTTATAGTTGTTTTTTCTGTGCACACCCATCACTGTCATCTTCTATTTAGATAAATATAGTACTATTTAATGTCTGATTACTCAGTGTTAATTTGAGCTCACCTAAATATCTGCAACTTTAATCACTCATCCTATCAAAGCTGGCAGAAGCTACTGAACTGCTTCCTGAGATCCACTGATGCCCCAAGGGTCATAATAGTTCTGAAGATAGTTATAGCCCTCTCTGAAAACCACACTGATCCTCTGGCTACATTTACAAAAGAGATGTGCAGAAGCTGTCTTTACTGATGTTACAAAAGTTACCAAAGATGTACTCACAGTAAAGCATAAGCGATTTTAGAGTGCTAAACCACCCAAGGTTCCTTTAATATAGTAATTCAAGGGCTCTGGCTAGGAGAAAATCTTCTATGGTGACACATCAGAAGCAGTTCATTGAGAAGATGCAAACTTCTTTTCTATAGCTATTTTAAGAGAGAAATCTAACAACAGGTAACTTTGTAATGATCATTTGGACTGAGCAATGCAAAAGACATTGCAGTATTCCTTCCTCCACATATCCTTACTTTACACTGAAGACTAACAGCATTAGCGTTTAATTCCACTGTTATAACAAAGACTGTAAAATGAAAACTTAAGAAGCAACAAACCAGGAAATGTTTCCCGTTTCATTTCAGTCATTTAAAAATGTGCATAACCCCCCTCAAGCTTCTTTCCCCTCTGTGCTAGCATCCATAGAGACACATGCTTAAAACAATGAAGCTTTTTCTTCAAGGGGACTATTATCTCTCTTTACAAGGTTTCCAACTTTTGCCTCTTCAGCCAGTTACTTCTCTGTTTGCTTTTAAGACAAATTTACCAGCCATCTCAGCAACAATAATTCAATTTCAAATAAAATATGAAAAAAAACAAAACAAAACAAAACCCCAAAAAACAACCCAAAATAACATCAGTAGGAAAGACAACATACCTCTTTAGGTTCTTTCCTAACATTGAGACAACTTTCTCAATATTAAGCAGTTCTCAACGCAGCAGTCCCATCATGGAGGAGAATGAAATGAACACTGTCACTAGCAACTGGAAACAATAACCCATATGCAGCAAAGTATCCCTGTCCCACAGCCAGTCGGCATCACTGAGAAATGCCCCCATCAGAGAGGAGAACTGAGCAATGTGGGCTAACTCACTCTGGACTGCACCCAAACCACATCACCAGTGGCACCAACTGCCCAAGGGAATCTCTGTCCCCTGTAGAGGAGGAACATGGCTGCACTCACTGGATAGAGAGTATCCAGCTGTACCTTTCCTCACCTAAAGTTTAACCCCAAATTCTGCTTCCAAAAATGTCAGTGGTGGCTTAAGTGGTGGCTTAAGGAAGAGTAAGATCAAATGGATCATGTGCAACTTCTCTCCTATTACTCTGCCAGGTTCCAAATATTTTCAGCTCAGGTGATTTCCCAAGTCTAATACGGTTGGTCTATTTATCCTCCTTCATCTTCTTAATGCATTTCTCTTCCAAGTACTCATCCACAGTAGAGAAACAGAAACCCAAGTATCAGCAGCCTCAACCCCCAAGTTCAGAGCTTGGGAAGAATTGCTAGAGTGAAAAACAACAGGCTGGGACTACGCTAATTTCTGGGAATTTCTGTTCTAATGTGTCACTTAGGCCCAAGGGAAAGAATTTTAAGTGGCACAGGTAAACCTTAGTTTCTGGACTACAGAATTCCCTCTCTGTGTGCACAAATCAAGTATCTGTATAGTATGTGATACTGTTAATGTTCATGAAAAACAATAGTAAGGACACTGAAAAGTCCTTTAGATACTAAAGAAACTCCTAAGAAAACTACAAATTGCATATTTAAAATCTGGAATGCAAATGTGAGAGCAGAACATTTCTCTGTAACAACCATACAATTCTCTACATTTTTTTTTTTGCTGGAGATGTTAATTCTTGTTTTATGTAAATTCTTCAGAGAAGATTATTTAAGACCATATCACTGTTAAAATATTGTGCAGATACTTATAAACATAATTTATGTATACTGCATCACAATGCACATTTTCTTCCTTGAACATAATCTTCCTCCTGCATATATAAACTGTATGTGTAATTATCTGTAAAGTCACACCTTTCTCCATTATTTAGCTTTAGAAGTAATCATGTATTATCCTTGCTAAACTAAGCTAACTTATTTTTTCCAGTAGCCTATGATGAAAAATTAAAGAACCCAAACATTTTGACACAGAATATAATACAACTTCTCCAATAAAACTTGTTTACAAAGTTTGTTAAATCCATCACAGAAAACACTCTTTAAAAAAAATCATGGTAAAAGATTTGAGAAGCATATTTTTTTGCAATTAGCTTTTCTGCTGACAGAAGAGTCAATTCAGACTGACACTCAAAATTGAGAAAAGACTGTTTCATTTCATCATGAAAATTGAAAGTTTTCACTTTCCTTTTCAAAATAAAAAGCCCATCTATTTTGTAAGAGATTTCAAGGATAAGATAAAGTGAAAAGTTTTCCACTGATGTAAAAATATTAATGTTTTCAGAAGACAAGCCATTCTTTCTCATTTTGTGAGGAAGACGAATTCAGTTATTAACGAAATGAACAGTCTTAGAAAAGAATAAAAGATATTAATTTACGTGCAAACCAGTTTGGTTTTTTTTAAAGTGACTTAGGAATTTTAATTTGGACTGTTTCAAATACTACATATATACACAGCTACTTGTACTGCATTTTTCAACTGCAAATTAAAAATACAGTAATGAAAACAATGGCAAGAGGACACAAATAAAACCTGATCTTTTGCTACAACTTCTCAAGGTCACAGGATTCATTTTCAGTATCATGCACCATTAAAATTTACTTTGTTGTACTAGTCACTAAGAGGGATAGAGAATATGGTTTTCACAAAAGGGATGCCTTTCATCTAGACTTTCACCCTCTTTATAGGGAATAACTTTGCTAAACTTTGGAAATGAAATACATGTGTGAAGCTATATGAGCAAGCAGCAAATCACAGCAATAGCTACGGATTACTTACCAAACCATACGATAGAAGTAACCAATCTTTGATACTAATCGCTGCAAGATGGTATTTTCCCCAAATACTTCCCATGAGGGAATGGGGCAGTGAGAGACGAGACAAAACTGACAATCATCACAGAGATTACAGCACACTGTATGGGATTTGGGGATGAGAAATTAACACATTAACAAACGTCACAGGTTCTTTGGTTGAATTTTTTCTGTGATGTGGATTCAACGGCTTTTGAACGTTGGATAAAAAATAGGTTTGTAAGTAATTCTACTTGCCCCAAAGTCTTCCAAGGTATCATTTTATGTTTATTATATTTTAATCATTTGGAATAAAATTTCACAAATCAAAATTAGCTATGTTAAGAGAACTTTAATTTTTCCACATAGAAGCTGTTGCCCAAAATATTTCTTCGGTTATGTCTGTACAAGGCTGCCAAATATGGCTTTGGAAGTTCACAGTCTGCATACAATCACTAGGTGTTCGCTAGTGGTGAAAGACCTTTGAAGATGCTGCCCATCCTTCCCTAGGTCATGCCTCTCAGGTTGCCCCTACCACACCTCCCATATGCCCAGATCGTGACCTCATGTGCACCAAACCCACTGAGAACAGTCTTGGTTCCTGTCCATGACAAATACACATTATTCCCACAGACCAACAAGGAACAGTTCCTCTAGTCCAGAATTTTCTCTACTTAAAAAGATAAATCTTCTAAAATTTCTCTGAAATGGCTGCTCCAGGAAGACCGAGAGACATGGGGACAAAGAAAGGTGCAGTTGTCCTTCACCAGAGCTCTCTAGATCCACAACAACATAAGCAGCACAAAAAAGGAAATTATTTAATCCAGATATGGAAGAGATAAAGAGCCTATGGGGCAACAAAAAAAAAAAAGCTATAGAAGATAAAAACATGAGAGATAAGAAGCCACGGGGAGGGATTATGTGTACATGATATGCTGGTGATCAAGCAGAGAAAAGAGGACAAAGTTGGGAATCAGTAGGACAAGAGGCAGAGTAGAGAAGGAGTGACACAAAAGCAGGTCTGGCTAGGACAAAAACCTGGGAAAAGTAATAAAAGGTCAAAAAATAAATCTGATGAAGAATTAATGGGGACAGAAAATGCAGGCAGGCAAGAGCAGAAAGAAGGCTAGGGGAGGAGGTGGGACAGGGGATAAGAGAGAGAATATTTCTTCTATAACGTCCTTATTAGGACATTACAGGTGATCCTGATTCTGCTGCTCCCTGAAAACTGGACCTCATAATCTTAATAATGTCCTGCAATAGCAGTCTCGTGCTCATTTGTTATTTTTCTAAAGAAAAGAGGTGAAGTAACGTGTACATTTAACACATAGTGTTTCCACTTCCATAACTTCCTTGTCATGAAGTAATCTTACAGCTGCTCCTTAAAACAGTGAAGATCTCAATCACACAAGTCATACTTAGGAAAACATACCATTTAAAAAAAAAAAAAAAAGGAGAGAGAAAGAACAATAAATACATAAATAAATAAGTACACCATCACCAGAGCTAGAATCACATCTTACCACCTTCAGCAACAGTCGTGACATCTTCATTAAAGTTACCAAATGAAGCCAGGCAAAACCGTGAACTTTTTAATGATGTCACTACAAAGTTCTTTAAGCAAGGACAGATAATACTGTGCTTCTGCTGCTCTTTAATGCCTGAATCATGAGCTTGCTGCCATACTCAGACACACAGTGCAGCAAGGCAAAGCTAGAAAATGTTTTTAGGAATATAATGTGGAAACAGTAATAAACAAACAAAACAAAAAACACCCTTAAAATGACTTAATGAGGGCCACAAAGCACATTAGTACTGATATTAGATAGAACTGCAGCTCATAGTTCCCAGTTTTGATACAATCATTCTTCCAGCTGTCCTTTAAATGACAAAATCTCAAATATTTATTTTTAAGGGTGCATCAAGGACCAGTAAACATCAAAGTTGAATGCTACAGTTTTCTTATTCTTTGAAAGTTTAGGAACAAAAAATGTTTGCCTTACTAGGGTAGAGAGAGTACTCATGGAGGCTATTTGCTGCATTCGTAATTTAGAAAATACTGTTTCAGTAATCAAACTTTAACACTGCTATTTAGAACCAGAGAGCATAAGAGACGTATAATAAAATCCACAGATACAAATGGCATGATAAATCCAGGTTTAACACTTTGGGGTTTTGATGGTTTGGGGATTTTTTGTTTGTTTGGATATTTTTATATAGAAAATTACACATCCCTTTATTTAAAAAGAAAAAGTATTCTTGCATTGCTAGCATTACTGCACTGTGAAATAGCATTTTTTCCCTTAAATACACTATTGCCCACAAACATATGCTTTGTGTTTCTAAGTACCATTAATAAGGAAGTTGCCTTAAAGCTCATTCAAGTAAGTGGTCAATATTCCTAGATCTGACATACAAAAGGACTTCTAAAACTAAGCTTGTCATTTTTTTGTTTATTTTATATCTATTTTTTGCTCTTGTTCACCGTCCTTTGAAGTTAGTCTTCAAAGCTTCAATATCAATTGGAATGCAGCATTAAGGATTTTACGACACTATGCTACTTAAACTTTTATTGTTTTGTTGAGAAATCATAATCAGAAGGATTAAGCTCTTGTATTTGGCTTTCTGTTTCTCCCTTTTTTTTTTTTTATAATTTACTCTTTTTTTCTTTAACGCCAATTCCAACATGCCATAAATTTGTAGCATGCCCGTTTCAGTCTTCCCACATAGACAAAATAATGCAGTTTACACTTAAACATGCTCAAGAAAAAAAATTAACATTCTTTATCATTTTCTAGCAGAGACAGTTAATACTCTCAGGCTACATTAATAGAATCTTTCTGCCATTGTAGAAAGTTTGATAGCACTCTTATTTCAATGTCTGAATTTTTCTCCTTTTTTTGACAAAGACAAATGATTGCCATCAATCAAGATCCAATCGGGTATACACAGAGTCAAGCAAATGCATCACTCTTTACTGGTTTTCCTGCTATTTGTGCAGGCTTTGCTCCATATTATTTTATAGAATTATCAAAAAAGCAGCCATAAGATAGATCATTCACACCCACTGTAAAATTAACTTTCAAGAATAATGAGAGTTTTAAACCTCAGATAATGTATATGTTATACAGAAGATATTGCTGGAGTTCATTTCTGGCTAGAGATTATGTAAATGATACTATATGACCTTTATCATTACAAACAGGACATGCAAAACACATATTATTTCATACATCATTCTAAAGCAAGGCAATACCTAAAGGAGAATCAGTCATTTATAATGTTCATGGTGAAGTGCTAAGGTTGCAAGAAAATGATATGAGGTACTTGTGATATTTTTGACCAGTTTTCCCCCTTAACCTGTTACCTATGTGCTCTAAACATACAAGAAGTAACAAAAATAAAGTATATCCCCCCTGTTTCTTTACAAGAAAATGAGTATTTTGTTTCTTGATAGAAAGAGCATTTATGTCAAGACTAAACTATGCTGAGAATAACCATTTATGTCAAAGCCAATGATGTTGAATTAATACTAATATATAGAGCTATATTTATATAACAAATAAGCAGTACTACTTTTTATCTAAAACAATATTTTAAATCACTTTCCTTATGTTATTTCCTTATTTCTGAACAATAGGCTAAGAAAAGTTAAATTGCTTAAAAATTTCTCAAAGATAAAAGCTACCATTCACCGTGAAGGCTAGACAGCAGATACACATATGGAATCAATGACAAACTCTAGGAAAGATCTATACAACCAAGTAATGTTCAGACTGCGTTGTTCCAGACTTCTCTTCTCTGCACCAATGAGGAACAAAAAGAGTATGAAATGTGTTTTAAATTTTGAGACTTACACAGCTTATAAGTATTTAAGGACTCATCAAATTATCTAAATATTTATACAAAATTATATATA
>NW_010303725.1:0-222 GCF_000700745.2 Antrostomus carolinensis
GCAAGCGGCTCAGCACCGGGCACGGAGGCAGCCGGGAGACCCTCCAGAAACAACGAGCTGTTCGGAGCCGGGGACTTGGAAGAGCATCACCAGCACCCATGGACCCTGCCACGTGCGGCTGGGTGGGAGCCAAAGCAGGTGCCACCTTGCCACAACCCGGGGCCGGTGGGTGCTGGGGCTGTGCTGGCGGTGCTCGGCCAGCGGTGCTGGGCCGGCGGCCCT
>NW_010303725.1:354-554 GCF_000700745.2 Antrostomus carolinensis
TGCATCGCTAGTTTTGGCTCCTTCCCCGGCTCCCGGACCTTGTCGGCAGCGAGTTGTGGCTCTGAGCGAAGCCAGGGGATGCAAACACTTCCCAGCGCTGCCAAGCCCCAATTAATAGCCTGTGAATCATGATGCCGTTGGAGGAGCAGATGTTTGCGGTGTGGTTGCCAGCGCTCGGTGTTTCACCCGGGGTCTGGTTG
>NW_010303726.1:0-4481 GCF_000700745.2 Antrostomus carolinensis
ATATATATATATGAGGAACAGGTTTAAGCTATTTAGAATGTTATTTTGCATTTTTGGCTATATCATGTTCTTTAAAATCTCTACTAAAGGTGGAGGTACAGTAAAAACTTTGTTAACTACTTTAGTGCTTGTTACGAAATATTACACATTTATCATTACTCAGCTCTGTATCCAATAATTTTTGTGTGTACCTTATCTTGAAACAGGAATGTTTAGAAAAAAGATGTCATTTTTTCTTTGTTTAGGCTACATCTCAGTTGCCAAGAAAGTTGGGTGTAGGAATTTGGAATGTAACACTTTTTGTTTCTCTCATTTCAAATATTAGATGAACATAAGTGTTAAATTCATTTATCAAGAACATTTTAGCGTTTTTTGCACACAATTTATCTACCACTCTTAATCTATTTCTTCATTAGCCTCAGAAAATTATATGGAAACATTAATGTTATTTGCACAATGCAACTGGAAGAGTTGCAGCACAGACATACAATAAAATTCTGCCTTGAGTCTAGGAGGAAAACACTGGAAATGCAGCAGTAGAATCCATAAGTCCTACATCCAAGTTTTTCAAGTGCCTTGACTAATTGAGATTCTCTCCTTAAGTCCCTTGTCAAATTATTTATAGTCGATACATTCACATCATTGGTAAGATACAAAACATTTCTAAATATATCTGGTCAAATCAAATGACAATTATGCCCTTAGTTAAGTTTGCCAGACAATGCTTTGCCAAAAAATGTTTGGCAAAAATGTTTTGACGGAAGAAAGAGGAGGAATCCAGAGCATCTGCCAACCAGACTCTATAAAAGTGTCTTTGCAGTGCTCTGCCCTGTCTCCAAGAAGAGTTTCAAGGTAAGCGTGCTGGGTCTAGTGATTTGTTAAAGTTAGGCATCCCGCTTTATTGCACATTATACAGTATACTCTTTCGTCTGAAACTGATTTCCAAATAAATTTTTCCATCTGCTTTTGATGTCTGTATATTTTCTACATATACCTTTTTAAAAAAATTTTACATAGAAATAAGAAGGTTTTTTACTAAATTAATATTTTAAAATATGACACTGTATAATCTGTACAACCTGTAAAGCCAATGTACAATCTGTACAGTGTCACAAGACACAAATAATAGCAATTTTTAAAAGGTTATTTTGTATTATTCGAGGATAAAAGCAAGATGCTTATCTTCTAGGTTTAAATCATTAAACAGGATGAAGGATAGTTTTGCTAGTTTTAGCAGTTCTTATTATGTGCTTGATTTTAAAACATTGGAAAAGATCTCCTTGCAAGCATGGAAAATTAATGATCTATTGATGCTACATTTCTTTTTCTCACAGAGTTCTCTGCTGACGTGCCTTCAATAAAGAGCAGACATGACCTCTCCAGATGCTGAGATGGCCGCCTTTGGGGAGGCGGCTCCTTACCTCCGAAAATCGGAGAAGGAGAGAATTGAGGCCCAGAACAAGCCTTTTGATGCCAAGTCATCAGTCTTTGTGGTGCATCCTAAGGAATCCTTTGTGAAAGGGACAATCCAGAGCAGGGAATCAGGGAAGGTCACTGTCAAGACTGAAGGTGGAGAAGTGAGTAAAAAAAAAGGCTTAAAACCTGTATTCAATTCCCAATCTCAGCTCTTAGTTGACATAAATGCATCTCTTTCTTCATCTCTCAGACCCTGACCGTGAAGGAAGATCAAATCTTCTCCATGAACCCTCCCAAGTATGATAAAATTGAGGACATGGCCATGATGACCCACCTCCATGAACCCGCTGTGCTGTACAACCTCAAAGAGCGTTATGCAGCCTGGATGATCTATGTAAGTACCAGCAGCAGTCTTCCTTTGGGTAGCCAGGAGGGTCTGCTCTGCCAGGCTGAGTGGAAGCCAATGTGCTGTCTCCCTTCCTTGCAGACCTACTCGGGGCTCTTCTGTGTCACTGTCAACCCCTACAAATGGCTGCCAGTGTACAACCCGGAGGTGGTGTTGGCCTACCGAGGCAAGAAGCGCCAGGAGGCCCCTCCACACATCTTCTCTATCTCTGACAATGCCTACCAGTTCATGCTGACTGGTAAGTTTCTTGGTTTTCTTTAAAATTATTTGACTGTGAGCACTCACAGTGGAGCAAGGCACTAGTTCTGTAAATAAGATTGGGTGCAAAGGGTGAGGAGATTCAACATTGGAGCCAATGCTTCCTATGGTGGTTTTACAAAAATCTCAGGAAGCTGTTTTACTCAGACTTTACAGTGAAACCTGCTTGGAAAATGGATACTTCCATCTCAGAAACCATTTATTATTTTCCATTCATAATACAAACGGAAGAAATAAGAAGGAAGGATAGTGGAAACTTTGCAGCAGTGTCCAAATCTCCAGATTTTTGAGAAAGATCATATTGGTCAGAAAAATATTAAACAAATAGAGGTATGTTTTAATTTGTTAAAAAAAATCTTGTTCTCTGAAAGCCAGTCCAGCTACACAGCCTATTAAGGTAGGTTATTAAATACAAATAGATGTTCTTCAAAATGTAACTCTGACTAGTTAACTGTGAAAACACAAGGTGGAATGCAAAGTTAAAGGTTTTGTGTACAACCTGCAGCATGCATAAGCATAAAAATAAACATTTATTTCTTTTTCAAAGACATAAAGAATAGAAGGGCTTAAAATTAGTCTGTAGAGTCTGTACTGACACAGTGAAAATTTGAAAAGACAGCTTGGAAAAGATAAGGTCATATTGGAACAACTAAATGAAATTTTCATTTTTTTACCTTAAAGTGGAAAGCATTGATTCCTGGAACTCCTCCTTATAGTAGGATTCATCAAAGGAACAACATCTGATTTAAGTGTTCTTAAAAAAACTCAACAATAAAATAAACACAAGCAAAGTTCCAGGACAGAATTCAACCAGGCAGTCCAATGGAAGTCTGCAGATCAAAAAGTCTTACTAAAAATTGCCTGGGGAATGGCAAGTGCTACACTAACTTCTAAAAAGAGCTGTGAGGGAATTTGAGGAACAGCATACCAGTAAGCTTGATTTTTGTAAAACGCAAACTGCCAGCAATTTCTAAACAAGGCAATTACTGGGCATGCGAATATATGTGACTTACCAAGAAAAAAAAGATACATTTTTTTTAAAGGCAAGTCTCGCCTTACAAAAGTACTCATTTTTTTTAACACAGGAGAGCTGATCGAAGTAATCTATCTGAATTCAACAATGATCTTCAGCTTCAGATAAAACAGCTATTCTTAGCATAATTTTGTATGCTTACATTCACTGCCAGCTATAGAATTGAGAAGGTTCAAAAAGAACTGGTTAAGAAAAAGGGAGACATGCCTCAGCACTGGAAAGACATGAATTTGTTGTAGTGGGTCCAGAGGAGGATCACAAAAATGACCAGAGGTGTGGAACATCTCTCCTGTGAAGAAAGGCTGAGAGAGTTGGGTCTATTCAACCTGGAGATGAGAAAGCTCCAAGGAGACCTTATTGTGGCCTTTCATTACTGAAGGGAGCCTATAAGGAAGATGAGGACGGACTTTTTAGCAGGGTCTGTAGTGACAGGACAAGGGGTAATGGTTTTAAACTAAAAGAGGGGAGATTTACACTAGATGTAAGAAAGAAACTTTTTACAATGAAGGTGGTGAGACACTGGCACAGATTGCCCAGAAGGGTGATAGATGTCCCATCCCTGTAAACATTCAAGGTCATGGCAGATGGAGCTTTGAGCAACCTGATCTAGTTGAAGATGTCCCTGCTTACTGCAGTGGGGTTGGACTAGATGATCTTTTAAAAGTCCCTTCGTACCCAAGCCATTTGATGATTCAGTGATTCTCTGATAGAAGTTGGAAACAACACAAAAAAACCTGGGCATGGGTTAAAAAAGCAACAGGACAAAATTCTGGAAAGCAAACACAGCCTAAGGTATTACACACAAACCCATCAAACCTAGCTCTGGAAGTATCCAAATTTCAATATTATAGAGTATGGGAGAGTATTCAGGGAAAAGGTTACTAATTGCATACGATGTTTTTAGGATTTTCTTCAGGCCACAATCAGCCACTGACAGAAGAAAACCTGGGGAGGGCCTATGGACTCATCAGGAGTGGTTACTCTTATGATATATAGTTTATGAGAAGCACCTGCCCCAGTTAAATTTAGCTTACAGATAATTCAATTAATCAGTAACTCTACAAAATTACTTTTTAGTTAAAATCCTTTCCATAAAGAAAATTAGCAACTTGACATGAAGAGATTAACCAGAAAAAGCAGCACATATACTACACCTGAAATGCACTTCAGTGTTGACATTTAAACTTCCGAACATTAAAAGGTTCAAAAGGAATCACGGGTGAAGGCGTACAAATTTATGAAAAGAATTAGGTGCCTACTGCTAGTGGACCTTTTAAAAGTCCCAGGGATATTTTTATCCAAGATATTCATGATACATATTAAAAATCTGTTGATTGCTCTTTCACAGATCGTGAGAACCAGTCAATC